>NC_041392.1:93310235-93318724 GCF_002162155.2 Triticum dicoccoides | reverse complement strand
GTCCCGGTTTGTGCCACGAACCGGGACCAATGCCCCCCTTTGGTCCTGGTTGGTGCCACCAACCGGGACCAAAGGCCTTGTGCTGCCCCGCACCCAAATGTTTAGTCCCACCTCGCTAGTTGAGAGGGAGCCGCACCTGTTTATAAGGTGCGGTGCGCCTTTCCTCTCGAGCTCTTCTCTAAAGCAGGCTTTCGGGCCTAACCGTGCAATGTGTGCCTGTGGGCCTACTAGGCCTCCCGCGGGCCTGAATCCTGGCCCATGGTAGGGTTTCTAGTCGTATTCAGGCCGTGGGTGCCCAGTAGGTGGCACTTTTTTTGTTTTTTTTGTTTCTACTTACAACAAAATACTTATTGTTGCTATATTTAATTTTTTTTTCCAGTTTTTTGTTTTGTTTTCTGCATTATTTATTTTCTTTTGTTTTTTGCTTATTTTTTAATTCTTTTTGCTTTTAGTTTTAGAAAAATTATAAACTTTCTGTTAGTGCCATTAGTTTTCAAATTTGAAAACACTTTTTTTGCTTTTTTGTTTTCTTTGTTGCTTTATTTATATTATTTTGTTATTTATTTTTTGCTATTTATTTTTTCATTTCTACTTAGAACTAAATACTTACAGTTTTTTAGTGATTTCTTTTTTCTTTTAGGTCACAAAAATTATAAACTTTTCTGTTAGTGAACATAGATGCACCTATAGAGAAAATTAAACCTAAATTCATAATAAATTTCTATGAATTTTAGAGAAATTCATTATGAATTTAGGTCCAATTTCCTGTATACGGGCATCTATTTTAACTTTCAGAGGAGCTCAACAACACAGAGAGGGGCGGGCTTATAAACAGGTGTGGGCGCCCTTTGGTTGGCGAGGTGGGACTATACTCTGGGTGCAACGAGGGCCGACCCTTTAGTCCCGGTTTGTGGCACAAACCGGGACTAATGGTCATGGGCCAGGGGTGAGCCCTATTTTTTCCAGTTTTTTTGTTTTGTTTTCTGCATTATTTATTTCCTTTTGTTTTTTGCTTTATTTTTTAATTCTTTTTGCTTTTAGTTTTAGAAAAATTATAAACTTTCTGTTAGTGCCATTAGTTTTCAAATTTGAAAACACTTTTTGAGTTTTTTTGTTTTCTTTGTTGCTTTATTTATTTTATTTTGTTTCTACTTACAACAAAATACTTATTGTTGCTATTTTTATTATTATTCCATTTTTTTGTTTAGTTTTCTGTATTATTTATTTCTTTTGTTTTTTGCTTTATTTTTTAATTCTTTTTGCTTTTAGGTCAACAAAATTATAAACTTTCTGTTAGTGCCATTAGTTTTAGAAAAATTATAAACTTTTTGTTAGTGCCATTAGTTTTCAAATTTGAATAGTTAAAATTTGAATTCTTTGAAATTTGTGTGAATCACAAGTTTGTGCTTAACTTTACTAAAAAAATGAACATAGATGCACCTATAGAGAAAATTCGACCTAAGTTCATAGTTTTCAAATGAACTCTGAAAAAGTTGGCATAGCATACTCGTCTGTTACAAATTTGGCATGGTATCATCATAATAATTGCGGGAGAAAGTCTTCACTTTTTCTTCGCTTGTGTCATTTGCTTATTGCACCGTAACCATGGATAATCTTCATCGTTTATCAGGATGCTTGGGTCAGCCTTGACATTGAAGGGAGGAATTTCATGAAACTTTTCATAATCTTCAGACATGTCTGTCTTGCCCTCCACTCCCAGGATGTCCCTTTTTCCTGAAAGAACTATGTGGCGCTTTGGCTCATCGTATGATGTATTCATTTCCTTATCTTTTCTTTTTCTCGGTCTGGTAGACATGTCCTTCACATAGATAACCTGTGCCACATCATTGGCTAGGATGAACGGTTCGTCAGTGTACCCAAGATTTTTTAGATCGACTGTTGTCATTCCGTACTGTGGGTCTACATGTACCCCGCCTCCTGACAGATTTACCCATTTGCACTTAAACAAAGGGACCTTAAAATCTTGTCCGTAGTCAAGTTCCCATATGTCCACTATGTAACCATAATATGTGTCCTTTCCCTTCTCGGTTGTTGCATCAAAGCGGACACCGCTGTTTTGGTTGGTGCTCTTTTGATCTTGGTCAATCGTGTAAAATGTATTCCCATTTATCTCGTATCCTTTGTAAATCAATACAGTCATAGATGGTCCCCTGGACAACAAGTACAACTCATCACAAACAGTGTTGTCACCTCTGAGACGTGCTTCCAACCAACTGCTGAAAGTCCTAATGTGTTCACATGTAATCCAGTCGTCGCACTGCTCCAGGTGTTTGGAGCGCAGACTGTTCTTGTGTTCATCGACATACGGGGTCACCAAGGTAGAGTTCTGTAGAACTGCGTAGTGTGCTTGAGACCAAGAATGCCCGTCCCTGCATATTCTTGAGTCACCTCCAAGCGCGCCTTTTCCAGTTAGTCTCCCCTCATACCGCGATTTAGGGAGACCTATCTTCTTAAGGCCAGGAATGAAGTCAACACAAAACCCGATGACATCCTCTGTTTGATGGCCCATGGAGATGCTTCCTTCTGGCCTAGCGCGGTTACGGACATATTTCTTTAGGACTCCCATGAACCTCTCAAAGGGGAACATATTGTGTAGAAATACGGGCCCCAGAATGACAATCTCGTCGACTAGATGAACTAGGACATGCGTCATGATATTGAAGAAGGATGGTGGGAACACCAGCTCGAAACTGACAAGACATTGCGCCACATCACTCCTTAGCCTTGGTACGATTTCTGGATCGATCACCTTCTGAGAGATTGCATTGAGGAATGCACATAGCTTCACAATGGCTAATCGGACGTTTTCCGGTAGAAGCCCCCTCAATGCAACCGGAAGCAGTTGCGTCATAATCATGTGGCAGTCATGAGACTTTAGGTTCTGGAACTTTTTCTCTGGCATAATTATTATTCCCTTTATATTCGACGAGAAGCCAGTCGGGACCTTCATACTAAGCAGGCATTCAAAGAAGAATTATTTCTCTTCTTTCGTAAGAGAGTAGCTGGCAGGACCTTCATACTGCCTCGGAGGCATGCCGTCTTTTTCGTGCAAATGTTGCAGGTCCTCCCGTGCCTTAGGTGTATCTTTTGTCTTTCCATACATGCCCAAGAAGCCTAGCAGGTTCACGCAAAGGTTCTTCGTCACGTGCATCACGTCGATTGAAGAGCAGACCTCTAGGTCTTTCCAGTAGGGTAGGTCCCAAAATATAGATTTCTTCTTCCACATGGGTGTGTGTCCCTCAGCATCATTCGGAACAGCTAGTGCGCCGGGACCCTTTCCAAAGAATACATGTAAATCATTGACCATAGCAAGTACGTGATCACCGATACGCATGGCGGGCTTCTTCCGGTGATCTGCCTCGCCTTTGAAATGCTTGCCTTTCTTTCGACATTGATGGTTGGTCGGAAGAAATCGATGATGGCCCAGGTACACATTCTTCCTGCATTTGTCCAGGTATATACTTTCAGTGTCATCTAAACAGTGTGTGCATGCGTGGTATCCTTTGTTTGTCTGTCCTGAAAGGTTACTGAGAGCGGGCCAATCGTTGATGGTCACGTACAGCAACGCCTTTAGGTTAAATTCCTCTTGTCTGTGCTCATCCCACGTACGTACACCATTTCCATTCCACAGCTGTAAAAGTTCTTCAACTAATGGCCTTAGGTAAACATCAATGTCGTTGACGGGTTGCTTAGGGCCTTGGATGAGAACTGGCATCATAATGAACTTCCGCTTCATGCACATCCAAGGAGGAAGGTTATACATACATAGAGTCATAGGCCAGGTGCTGTGATTGCTGCTCTGCTCCCCGAAAGGATTAATGCCATCCGCGCTTAAAGCAAACCATACGTTCCTTGGGTCCTTTACAAACTCATCCCAGTACTTTCTCACGATTTTTCTCCACTGCGACCCGTCAGCGGGTGCTCTCAACTTCCCGTCTTTCTTACGGTCCTCACTGTGCCATCGCATCGACTTGCCATGCTTTCCGTTTCTGAACAGACGTTTCAACCGTGGTATTATAGGAGCATACCTCATCACCTTCGCAGGAACCCTCTTCCTGTGGGGCTCGCCGTGAACATCACCAGGGTCATCTCGTCTGATCTTCACTGGTAGGAAAAGGGCTTTTAGTCCCGGTTCGTAAGGGCCTTTAGTCCCGGTTCTGGAACCGGGACTAAAGTGTCGGTACTAATGCCCTGACCTTTTAGTCCCGGTTCAATCCAGAACCGGGACTAAAGGCCCTCCACGTGGCCGGTCCACCTTTAGTCCCGGTTGGTAACACCAACCGGTATTAAAGGAAATTTCCTGAATTTTTTTTTGAAATTTTTCTTGAAATTTTTTTTATTTTCAAATTTCTGAATTGTTTTAACCTCTAATCTCTAATCACCCCTCATCACTACTCAATTTAATCTCTAATCACCCCTCATCATTCCAAATCATCTCACTTCCCGAACGGTCACCCATCCTCTCACTACTCCAGCCTAAGCATGCTTAACTTCCGGGTTCTATTCTCCCTCGTTTCCAAGTCTGCACTTGTTGTTTTCCTCACAATAGTAAGATGTCAATCCTATTAACCCTCAGGAATTTAGCTTGAGCATGAAGTCACATATTTCACTGTTTGAGTTTAAAACTATTGTTCTAAATAACAATAATTTTTTAGTAACACTAATATTTTTGAATAAGTAGTTTGACCATTGTTTGACCACAGTTTGACCATAGTTTGACCAGATTTGACCAAAATTCAAAAAAGGTGAAATAATTATTTAATAACACTAATATTCTTGAATAATTATTTAGTAACACTAATACTTCTTGAATAAGTAGTTTGACCATAGTTTGACGAGATTTACTAAAAATTTAAAAAAACTGAAATTTGAGCATAACTTTTTTCCTTTTGGAATTTGAGGATTCTAGAAATTTGCAAACAGGCCGTAGGCGGTCTCCATCGGATGTAACTTTTCGAGTAGATGATTTTTCATATAAAAAACTTTTTCATCCGAGTTCGTATGCAAAAGTTATGCCCATTTTACAAATTCCAGAGAGATTTTGTAAATAAAGTCGAAATTCATATTTGTAAATTTTCCCAACAACTAGACCACATATCACATGTGAAACTTATTTTCTTTTATTTTTTTGACATTTCCATCATTTTCTTTTATTTTTTTAAACTGAAAAGGCGGTCCACTTGGGGGGGTAGAGTTTGAAAATGGGACCTTTAGTACCGGTTCGTGGCACGAACCGGGACTAAAGGTCTCATCCCCATTAGTCCCGGTTCGTGCCTCAAACCGGGACTAAAGGTCTAATCTTTAGTCCCGGTTTGTGGCACGAACCGGGACCAATGGTTCTGGGCCAGGAGCGAGGCCCATTGGTCCCGGTTCATCCCACCAACCGGGACCAAAAGGTCTAGATGAACCGGGACTAATGCCTTAGCCGCACGAACCGGGACCAATGCTCACATTAGTCCCGGTTCTAGACTGAACCGGGACTAATGGGCTGAGCCGGCCTGGACCATAGCCCTGTTTTCTACTAGTGCTTATACCGCAATGCACCGCATACCGGGGATGCGCTCAGATCCTTGTATGCACCGCGGTATAGGATGCAGTCATTAGGGCATGCATGTATCTTCTCCACCTCCAATCCTAGAGGGCATACGACCTTCTTTGCTGCGTATGTACTGTCGGGCAATTCATTATCCTTTGGAAGCTTCTTCTTCAATATTTTTAGTAGCTTCTCAAATCCTTTGTCAGGCACAGCATTCTCTGCCTTCCACTGCAGCAATTCCAGTACGGTACCGAGCTTTGTGTTGCCATCTTCGCAATTGGGGTACAACCCTTTTTTGTGATCCTCCAACATGCGATCGAACTTCAGCTTCTCCTTTTGATTTCGCATTGCGTCCTTGCATCGACAATGACCCGGCGGAGATCATCATCATCGGGCACATCGTCTGGTTCCTCTTGATCTTCAGCACCTTCACCCATTGCAGCATCATTGGGCACATCGTCTGGTTCCTCTTGATCTTCACTAGCTCCCCCCATTGCAGCATCACTGTATTCAGGGGGCACATAGTTGTCATCGTACTCTTCTTCTTCGCCGTCTTCCATCATAACCCCTATTTCTCCGTGCCTTGTGCAAACATTATAGTGTGGCATGAAACCATTGTAAAGCAGGTGGGTGTGAAGGATTTTTCGGTCAGAGTAAGACTTCGTATTCCCACAATTAGGGCATGGACAACACATAAAACCATTCTACTTGTTTGCCTCATCCGCATCGAGAAACTCATGCACGCCCTTAATATACTCGGAGGTGTGTCTGTCACCGTACATCCATTGCCGGTTCATCTACGTGCATTATATATAATTAAGTGTCCAAATTAATAGAAGTTCATCATCACATTAAAACCAAAGTACATACATAGTTCTCATCTAACAACATATAGCTCTCCAGAGCATCTAATTTATTAAACCATACATTGAAACTATGTAAAACATTTTAATGACCAAGCCTCGGTATGAATGGCATATTTTCTAATCTTTCTAATCTTCAAGCGCATTGCATCCATCTTGATCTTGTGATCATCGACGACATCCGCAACATGCAACTCCAATATCATCTTCTCCTCCTCAATTTTTTTTATCTTTTCCTTCAAGAAATTGTTTTCTTCTTCAACTAAATTTAACCTCTCGACAATAGGGTCGGTTGGAATTTCCGGTTCACATACATCCTAGATAAATAAAATCTATGTCACGTTGGTCCGCATAATTTTCATAAACAATAAATGAACCAATAGTTATAAAGATAATATATATACCACATCCGAATCATAGACAGGACGAAGGCCGACGGGGGCGGATACCAAAACCATCGCACTGTATAAGATGCAATAATAAAAGTAAGAAAATTATAGAAGTATCTATCTAAACATACAAGTAAGAATATTTTTCCTTTCAGAAAGAAGATAAGAACAAGAGGCTCACCACGGTGGTGTCGTTGATGAGATCGGCGCGGGTGATCGACGGCGGTGAAGACGGGGGTCGGGCGTGACGGACCGCTAAATCTAGACAAATCTCGAGGAAAATGGAGCTTTGAGGTCGAGCTCTGAGAGGAGAAAGCTTAAATATGTGGCTCGGGCATTTCATCGAACACCTCATGTGCATAGGAGGTGAGCTAGAGCACCACAAACCCCTCCCCTCGCCGGCCAGAGAAAAACAGAGCACTGGAGTGCTCTGCTCGCGGGCGAGGGTATATATAGGCACCTCATTGGTCCAGGTTCATGGCATGAACCGGGACTAAAGGGGAGCCTTTGGTCCCGGTTCAGGCCACCAACCGGGACCAATGGTGGTGGGCCAGGAGCCAGGCCCATTGGTCCCGGTTCGTCTCACCAACCGGGACCAAAAGGTCCAGACGAACCGGGACCAATGGCCCACATGGCCCGGCCAGCCCCCTGGGCTCACGAACCAGGTCCAATGCCCCCATTGGTCCCGGTTCTATACTGAACCGGGACTAATGGGCATACCCGGTCTGGACCATTGCCCCCTTTTCTAATAGTGCCTTTGGTTTTTGTGAACCATTCAGTGCTCCATTTGTTCTGACCAGTGTGACCGGTATACATCCACGCACGATCACTCATCTTGACTTTCAGAGCTACTGGACACACAACAATTATATATGTAATTCACCATGTATATATTCATCAGTTGATCTACTTTGTCAATTTTATTACGTCCATGCAACCTACACTCTAATAGGTAATGATAGGTCCTAATCCCACCCGTGTATGTGTAGATTGGGTTCATTTTCCCATGCTATGCTCCGGATCCGACGCAAAATTTCGGCAGCACCTCCCCGCTGTTCTCCTGATACACGTCTCTGCAATAAACAGAGAGGATGTGTAGCCGGAGAACAACAGGGGAGGCACTGACGAAATTTATGCGTCGGATCCGGAGCAAAGCTATGGGAAAACGAACCCAATCTACACATACTCGGGCTGTCCATGGATAGCGTTGGACAATTCGAAAGAATCAAGGTTATAAATATGCAAATGCATGCATATTTATAACTATGACGCTTTCGAACGGGAGATACATATTGGTTACGCATACTGATGATTCAAGACACATATATAGCTAGCTATCAAGTTTCATCGGAATAGATCAAATAATTAATGGGGGAGGAGGACATGTCATTTGTGCTCACCCACGAACGAAGGGGCAGAGCTCGTCAAACGCACGGCGAGGTCGTCGAACACAAAACCTCGCAGTGATGAAACAACTGCACATTTAAAACTACCCGATCAACACAATTATATATGATGTTTTTCATAACAAAATCAAAAAATATATGACCTAACTAATAATTCACAAATATATGACCCCGTCGGCCTCTGGAAGGCCAAAGAACACCTTTTCGGGAGGTGTCGGGGGTCGGGGTGTCATGTCGATGTCGGGGTGCCGTGTCGGGGTCGGGGTGCTGTTTC
>NC_041392.1:93273021-93309340 GCF_002162155.2 Triticum dicoccoides | reverse complement strand
GGGGGACTGGTGGGGCGCCGGGTGGTGTGGCGACGGGACGGGGGGGGCGGGGTGGTGGGGCGACGGGGCGGCGGCGAGTGGTGGGGGCGGCGGCGCGCGTTTGAAGAGCAGGGAGAGAAACAGAGAGAGGGGCAGGGTGGGGCGCGGCCGTTAACGTTAGCTATGTTTAATCTTTGCCGTCCGCCCCCCTTTGACGTCCTCTTATTTGCTCTTTGCCGTCTGCTAGGGGGGCCGTTAAGTTTTTTTTAAGCAGCTCGTCAGTGGGGCCCCCTCCCTCATTGCCGTCTGCTAGCTGATGGCAAAGAATCTTTGTCGTCTGCTAGCAGACGGCAAAGAACTGGCTGATGACAAAGAAGGTCTTTGCCATCAGCCAATTCTTTGCCGTCTGCTTTTGGGTAGCTGATGGCAAAGAGCTTCTTTGCCGTCCGCTAGCAGATGGCAAAGAGCTGGTAGATGGCAAAGTAGCTGATTCCAATAGTGCAAGTTGCCACATAGTTTTTGGGACGAGACCTTCAACACGGCATGTCATGCATCAAACCGGCTCTTCCTCCGCACGATATTGGAAAAGACTCCATATGAGCTCCTAACCGGGAACAAGCCAAATGTCAAGTACTTTCGTGTATTTGGGTGTAAATGCTTCATCCTCAACAAAAGAGAGCGGTTAGGAAATTTCAATCTAAAACCATTGAGGGCATATTTGTTAGCTATGGATCAAACTCTCACGCCTATAGAGTCTACAACAAATCCAATGGATGTGTTGTAGAAACTTGTGACGTGGTGTTTGATGAATTTAATGGCTCCCATGGGGAGCAAGTTGATCTAAGTGATGTAGGTGAAGAAGATTCTTCTCAAGATATCATGACGATGGGTGTTGGTGCACTTGTTCCAATGGAACAAGAACCTCATGATGATGAAGAAGAAGATGAAGGCCTCACACACCATCAAACTACTTCAACACCCATACCACCACAAGCCCCTATTACTCAATCAATGCCCATAGTCCAAGTACAAGATGATGATCAAGTTCCTCTTCATGATAATCATCAAGAACAAGATCATCCTCAAGGGCAAGAACAAGAAAGTGCAATCATTGACAATGAACCTCAACAAATGCAAGAAGAAGAAGAAGATTTTCCACCACACGTTAATGATCCATATATAGAGGATGTGGATGATGGACATGAAGTTTAACCTCGCGAAACCTTAACCTCCATCATGCCTCGAGTGGCCGGTCGTGTTGATGTTGATAAGATCCTCACCGGCATATCGGAAGGTAGAGTCACTCGTAAACAATTGACAAACTTTTGTGCTCACTTCTTTTTTGTGTCTAGTGTTGAGCCTCTCAAGGTACAAGACGCGTTGATAGACAACGATTGGCTCATTGCTATGCAAGAAGAGTTGAATAGTTTTGAGCGCAATCAAGTGAGGTCATTAGTCAAGAGGCCAACTACGAAACACAACGTCATTGGTACAAAGTGGATTTTCAAGAACAAGCAAGATGAGAATGGTGTAATCATCCTCAACAAGGCAAGGTTAGTGGCACAAGGGTACTCACAAGTTGATGGTTTGGACTTTGGTGAGACCTTTGCCCCCGTTGCCCGTCTTGAATCCATTCACATCTTACTTGCTTATGCTGCTTTCAATGGCTTTACGTTACATCAAATGGATGTGAAGAGTGCTTTCCTTAACGACCCTCTATAAGAAGAAGTATATGTATCACAACCACCTGGGTTCGTTTACCCCGATCACAAAGACTATGTGTATAAACTTCATAAGGCTTTGTATGGCCTCAAACAAGCACCTCGTGCTTGGTATGATCATCTTAAGAATTTTTTACTCGATGATGGTTTTGTGAGAGGGGTGATCGATCCCACTCTTTTTACTAAGAGGGACAAAGGTGATTTGATCCTATGCCAAATCTATGTAGATGATATCATTTTTGGTTCTCCTAACATTCATTTATGCAAGAAGTTTGCGACATCAATGACCAAGAATTTTGAAATTCACTCAATGTGGATTTGAAGTTCTTCCTCGGATTTCAAATTCAACAATTTAAAGAAGGAATTTTCTTGTCTCAAGCAAAATACCTCAAGGATATCCTAGCAAAATTTGGCATGACTGATGCTAGCCCATGTAAGACACCCATGCCAACCAAAATTGTACTCACTAAAGACTCAAACGGTATCCCCTTTGACCCATCTAAATACTGCTCTATGATTGGTTCATTGCTTTATCTTTGTGCATCTAGAGCAGACATCATGTTTAGTGTATGCATGTGTGCTAGATTTCAAGCTTCCCCTAGGGAGAGCCATCATAAGGCGGTTAAGCATATTCTTAGATACCTTGTTCACACCCCAAAGTTGGGTCTATGGTACCCCAAGGATGCTAAGTTTGATCTCATTGGGTACACGGATGCGGATTGGGCTGGAGACAAAGTGGATCGTAAGTCCACCTCCAGTGCATGTCAATTTCTTGGACGCTCCTTGGTAAGTTGGTCCTCCAAGAAGCAAAATTGTGTTGCCCTCTCCACAGCCAAAGCTGAATATATTGCAATCGCCAGTTGTGCAACTCAGTTATTATGGATGAGGCAAACTTTGAAGGATTACGGTATCACCTATAGACATGTGCCCCTTCTATGTGATAATGAAAGTGCCATTAATATTGCTGAGAACCCCAAAGATCATACCCGCACCAAGCACATTTACATTAGGTACCACTTCTTGAGGGATCATGTGGAGAAGGGTGACATTGACATTGCTCATGTTGGCACAGATATGCAACTTGCAGATATTTTCACCAAGCCGTTGGATGAAGCAAGGTTTTGTCAACTTAGGCGTGAACTTGGTATCTTGGAGCTTGACAACATTATGTGAAATCTAGTACCCATTCATACTTAAACTTAATGTCTTGTCTTGATGTAGGCATATATTTAGGGGAGACACTCAATTCATGAGTACTCCCACCTTACATAATGCATAAATAGAACAAACACTCTCAAAGTTATCATAGTTTTCGAACTAGGGTACTTTAACATGATGGAGTCGTGACCATGTGCTCAAAGTTTATATCTTTGCGGTACTATGTTCCATATGCTCAAACATGGTGACCTCGGTCACCGCTTGTACAATGCTTGTATGGACCTTTCCTTCTTAAATAATGTGTGGTTTGTTAATGCATCTTAGTATGGCCTTATATGTCTCAGGTTCTCTCTCTTATTAGTCTCATGTAAACTCCTTGGCGGAGTCTATATCAAATTATACTTGTTGCCCCCTCTCTCACATCTTTTCCTTGCCCCAGTCTTCTATCAAGTGGCCGGACATCCGGGCTTCAGTCGGACATCCGGGCCCTGGGAAAAATTCCTTGCCACTCAAAATGATCATCAACCACTTACAGTGGCCGGACATCCGGGCCCTGTACCCATGCTGCTGATTTCCTCACGCCGGATATCCGGGGTTACTCCCGGATGTCCGGCCCATTGGCACTACTTCTTCTGTTCTATGTTTTCCACTCGCCGGATATCTGGGCATACCCCCGGATGTCCGGCCCATCGCCCGCAGTCGCATATACCTGGGAGGAGTGTGGGATTTGGGGGCAGTTCCTCACTTCTTTCGTTCCTCACCTCATCTCCCCTCACAGTCGCCGCCGGCGGGCCATCACTCCGGTGCTGCCCCGGCCATCTCCACCGACCTCCGGCCCCGATCTCCTGCTCACGGACTCTTCTCCTCCCGATCTATGATTCTATCCAATCCATTTCTTGGGTTGTTGAGTGAATCTCTCGGGAGGGACCGGTGTATCGTGGGTTCACCGCCGGAGTTCCTCATGGCACGAACCAAGGATGCGGTCCCAATCGCCCCGCGCCTTCTTCCCGGGGTATGGATGCTATCTCTACTCCAGTCTACATGAATGGTGACCGAAGAAAAAAAATCTTAGGGTTTCATTCTCTCATGCAAATCTTGTCATCTATATCTTGCTAGTGTTGTGGTGTCTCTTGCCTAAGCCTAGAAATCTTCCTATGTACTCGGCTAATCATTTTAAATCATGGATATGTCGCAATTTTTGATCCATCACTAGACTTGTTCTATGGTCATGATCAAAAATGTTCATCCCATTGTTTAAATTGTTTTATCCGTGTTCCTACTTGTTGGCTTCTTCTCATCGGAACCTATTCATTATCCATTCTAGTTGATCACTGGCAAGGCTCAACCGACTCCGATGAGCATGCTCGGCCTAAGAAGAAGAAGAAGACCACCACCAAGAAGAAGAAGCGGGCACCATCCACCAGTCTGTCGGCCTCGGATCCAGATGATGCGGACTATGTTGGCGAGGAAAAGGATGACAGTGCACCAAGACAGTCTGTTGGACAGTCCAAGCCCGGTACTAGGAGGGCGCCGGTGCCTCAAGTTCGTGGTTCTGCAATGCCCATTATCCATGGTCGTCGCATCTCCATGGAGCTTCCTGACAGTGGAGGTCGCCCCACTCATGACCACAAGTGTGGGGGTGGGGCAATATCTTCAGTTCCGTCGGGATGTCAATCAATATGAGATGGTGTCTGATGCCGAAGATCCTCGGTTCCGGACTCGTATGCAGCAGGATCTCTATTCCAGTTTTGTCCATGGGCATGGCCTTGCTCCTCACTCATACTTGGATCTCAACTTCCTGCGTGATAATCCTGCCATGTTCCCTAACGATCCGGTCAAGATTATTGATGACATGACTCTTGGTCCCGCAATGACCTTCAGGTGTGATTGGAGTGAAGCCGCCATCCTACGGTTCTATGCCACCTGTTTCTTTGGTCCGAACAACACTCTCACTTGGATGACCGATGACACCACACCGAGCATCACCTATGACAAGTTTGTTCAGATTTGGGTCTCTCCGGTGTTGGCCATTGCATCCGCAATATGGATCCAGAGTACAAGCCCAAAGGGATTGATGCTTGCATGCCTCTTGTAAAACCTCCCTCTCAGCTCACTAATGAAGAAAAAGCATATCCAGTCAATGAGGTATCCATCTTCCGTGCTCCCTTCTTTATCCTCTATCAGTGTGTGCTTCGCACTCTCTACCCTAAGAAGGGAGATCGCTCGAGGGCTCACAACTATTGCATTGACTTGATGGTTTGTATGCATGAGAAACCCACTGAGCCTCTGGACACAGCCAACTTCATTTGGCATGAGATCCGTCTTTGCAGCTTCATTCAGACATGCCAGTTCCCCCATGCTCCATTTATTCAGGCTCTGATTGATCACACTACTCCCTTTGAGGTGGTTAAGCCAACTATGCACTCCATTTGGAAGCCTCCTCCTCATATGCGCGTGGTGGCTGATAAGTCTCCAACGTATCTATAATTTTTGATTGCTCCATGCTATATTATCTACTGTTTTAGGCAATATTGGGCTTTATTATCCACTTTTATATTATTTTTGGGACTGACCTATTAACCGGAGGCCCAGCCCAGATTTGTTGTTTTATGCCTATTTCAGTGTTTCGAGGAAAAGGAATATCAAACGGAGTCCAAACAGAAAAATCCTTTTTGGAACGTCATTTTCTCACCGGATAAGACCCAGGGAACTTGGAGTGCATGTCAGAAGATATGGGAGCTGCCCACGAGGGTGAGGGGCGCGCCCACCCCGTGGGGTGCGCCCCCCTACCTCGTGGGGCCCCCGTGGCTCCCCCGACGTACCACTTTCACCCATATATACCGTCGTACCCTAAAACATCCAAAACAGAGACTAGATCGGGAGTTCCGCCGCCGCAAGCCTCTGTAGCCACCAAAAACCTCTCGGGACCCTGTTCCGGCACCCTGCCGGAGAGGGAACCCTCACCGGTGGCCATCTTCATCATCCCGACGCTCTCCATGACGAGGAGGGAGTAGTTCACCCTCGGGGATGAGGGTATGTACCAGTAGATATGTGTTTGATCTCTCTCTCTCTCGTGTTCTTGATTTGGCACGATCTTGATGTATCGCGAGCTTTGCTATTATAGTTGGATCTTATTTTTCTTCTCCCCCTCTTCTCTCTTGTAATGGATTGAGTTTCCCTTTGAAGTTATCTTATCGGATTGAGTCTTTAAAGATTTGAGAACACTTAATGTATGTCTTGCCGTGCGTATCTGTGGTGACAATGGGATATCATGTGCCACTTGATGTATGTTTTGGTGACCAACTTGCGGGTTCCGCCCATGAACCTATGCATAGGGGTTGGCACACGTTTTCGTTGTGATTCTCCGGTAGAAACTTTGGGCACTCTTTGAGGTTCTATGTGTTGGTTGAATAGATGAATCTGAGATTGTGTGATGCATATCGTATAATCATACCCACGGATACTTGAGGTGACATTGGAGTATCTAGGTGACATTAGGGTTTTGGTTGATTTGTGTCTTAAGGTGTTATTCTAGTACGAACTCTAGGGCTGTTTGTGACACTTATAGGAATAGCCCAATGGCTTGATTAGAAAGAATAACTTTGAGGTGGTTTCGTACCCTACCATAATCTCTTCGTTTGTTCTCCGCTATTAGTGGCTTTGGAGTGACTCTTTGTTGCATGTTGAGGGATAGTTATATGATCCAATTATGTTTACTGTTGAGAGGACTTACACTAGTGAAAGTATGAACCCTAGGCCTTGTTTCCTATCATTGCAATACCGTTTACGCTCACTTTTACCGCTCGCTACCTTGCTGTTTTTATATTTTCAGTTTACAAAAACCTATATCTACCATCCATATTACACTTGTATCACCATCTCTTCGCCGAACTAGTGCACCTATACAATTTACCATTGTATTGGGTGTGTTGGGGACACAAGAGACTCTTTGTTATTTGGTTGCAGGGTTGCTTGGGAGAGACCATCTTCATCCTATGCCTCCCACGGATTGATAAACCTTAGGTCATCCACTTGAGGGAAATTTGCTACTTTCCTACAAACCTGTGCACTTGCAGGCCCAACAACGTCTACAAGAAGAAGGTTTTGTAGTAGACATCAAGCTCTTTTCTGGCGCCGTTGCCGGGGAGGCTAGGTAAGTGAATGTATATGTTTAGATCTTGCAGTCGAATCTTTTTGTTTCTTATTTTAGCACTAGTCTAGTTTACAAAAGAAAACAAAAAAATGGAATTGAGTTTGTCTCACACGCTTCACCTTTTTAATATCTTTCATGAGTATGATGGAAAGGAAAATTGTGCCAAAGTGTTAGAAGAAGAAATCTATAAAACGTTTGGCACTAAATCTTTGAATGATGAGCATGATTGCAATGTTGTTAGTATGAATCCCTTGAATATCCATGGTACTAATGATGATTGCACTAGTTATGATGAAAATGCCTCCTATAAACATGTCAATTTTTGTGGAGTAAATTGGGTTTGCAAGGACACACCAAATAGGGAAGATAGATATTGCAAGAGGCATAAATACTTAGAAACCAAATTGTTGCAAGAAAGGCTAGAAGTTAGTGCTGAAAATTTAAGATATATTAGCCGTACTTGTGAACTTTGCAATGATTATGGTCATTTAAATATCAATTGCAAATTGTTTCATGACCGAATCGTGTCCAAAAATTGTGATGACTTGATTTCCCTTGCGCATTATAATGAACTAAGTTTGCTTTTGGGTTATGAAGAATTAAAACGTAAAACTAAGCATATTCCAGAATATAACCTTGAGAAATTCCACGATATTGATCTAGAAGAAATTTATATGTATTGTGCGGTGAATTGCATTGAAAATCCTTATATTGCCAATTACATAAAGAAAAGAAAACAAATAGAGGATGAAGAGAATACTAATGAAAGGGAAGAGACTTCCCAATATCCTCCTATTATTTCTTATGATGAATCAGGTAACGAGGAGGAGCCTTATATTCAACCAATCTCATTAATAAGGAGCTCCAAAAAGAGGATTAAACCCACACATGATGTGGTGAAGAAGAAGAAAAGAAAAAGGAAGAGAGGTAAAAAGGTATCTCTCCCAAATAAAGTTGCTCCTATTATTGTTGTGCCTCATGAAAATGATATACTTGATGATGATCTCGTTATACCTATTGCTTGTTGTGATGATTATGATTGGGAAGATAATGATACTTCTTATGATCTTGAAAATCTTTTTCGTACTTGCTTGAAATAATATAATAATTGCTATACTATTGGTGCCATCCATACTATTAATGATGAGAGTGATTATGCTTATAATATGAAAAGGTCCAAGCTTGGGGAAGCTATGTTTGATGAGGATGACATATTTGAGAATATAATTGCTGCAATTAATGTTTGTCCCAAGCTTGGGGATTCTATGTTTGATAATGATGATATTTTTAGCCTCTCAAGTTTTGATATGCAAAGTTGTTATGATGATAGCATGACTTCTACCTATGATGATTATATTGATGAAAGTGAGTTTGGAAGAGTGTCAACTTTAGAAAGTAGTGATCCCACAATATTGGAGGATGTTGAATCTTATAATATCTATGAAAGTGGATTTGGAGAGGTCATGACTTTATTTAGTGATGTATCCACTATTTCGGAAGAGGTTTCAATCGATTATGATGAGAACAAATTTGCTACTTATGATGATTATTGTGATAAAACTTATGCTATAAAAAGTAGTGATGATTATATTTATAAAACTTGTCATGATTATGAGTACCCTTTCTCTGAACATTACTCTTTTAATGTGGAAACAATTTATTGTATTCAAGTCTCTTATGATACTCCCCTTATTCCGAATGAAAAGAATTTTGCTTATGTTGAGAGTAATAAAATTTCTATGCTAGTAGATCATGAAAAGAATGATTTAGGTGCTGGTTATATTGTTGAATTCATTCATGATGCTACTGAAAATCATTATGAGGGAGGAATATATGTTTGTAGGAATTGCAATAATATCAAATTTTCTCTCTATGTGCTTAAAATCTTGAAGTTATGCTTGTTTTGCCTTCCTATGCAAGTTGATTATTGTTCCCATAAGTTATTTGTTCACAAAATCCCTGTGCATAGGAAGTGGGTTAGACTTAAATGTGCTAGTCATATTCTTCATGATGCTCTGAGCATCATTGAAATCATCATGCCTAGCTAGGGGCGTTAAACGATAGCGCTTGTTGGGAGGCAACCCAATTTTATTTTAGTTTCTTGCTTTTTGGTTCTGTTTAGGAATAAATAATCCATCTAGCTTCTGTTTAGATGTGGTTTTATGTTTTAATTAGTGTTTGTGCCAAGTAGAACCTTTGGGAAGACTTGGGTGAAGTCTTTATGATCATGTTGTAAAAAACATAAACTTTAGCGCTCATGAGATTAACTAGAAATTTTTACTGTGGAGTAATATTTAGTTGATTATTTTTGAAGATGATTACTAGACAAATTCCTCAGGTCCACCAATTTATTTTAGAATTTTTGGAGTTCCATATGTTTACGTTTGATACATATTACTACAGACTGTTCTGTTTTTGACAGATTTTGTTTTTCGTGTGTTGTTTGCTTATTTTGATGAATCTATGGCTAGTAAAATAGTTTACAAACCATAGAGAAGTTGGAATACAATAGGCTTAACACCAATATAAATAAAAGATGAGTCCATTACAGTACCGTGAAGTGGTGTTTTGTTTACTTTCGCTAACGGAGCTCACGAGTTTTCCGTTAAGTTTTGTGTTGTGAAGTTTTCAAGTTTTGGGTAAAGATTCAATGGACTATGGAATAAGGAGTGGCAACAGCCTAAGCTTGGGGATGCCCAAGGCACCCCAAGGTAATATTCAAGCATTACCAAGCGTCTAAGCTTGGGGATGCTCCAGAAGGCATCCCTTGTTTCGTCTTCGTTCATCGGTAACTTTACTTGGAGCTATATTTTTATTCACCACATGATATGTGTTTTGCTTGGAGCGTCATTTTATTTTCTTTAGATTTTCTTGCTGTTTGAATAAAGTACCAAGATCTGAAATTATTAAATGGGAGAGTCTTCACATGGTTGCACAATTATTCGACTATTCATTGATCTTCACTTATATCTTTTGAGCGTTGCAATTTTGCTCTAGTGCTTCACTTATATCTTTTAGAGCATGGTGGTAGTTGTATTTTGAATAAATAGATGAACTCTCATGCTTCACTTATATTATTTTGAGAGTCTTAAATATCATGGTAACTTGCTTAAAATTCTAATATGCTAAGCATAAAAGATTTGTAAGAATTCTTATGAGTGTGTTGAATACTAAGAGAAGTTTGATGATTGATGATTGTTTTGAGATATGGAGGTAGTGATATCAAAGTTTGTGCTAGTTGAGTAGTTGTGAATTTGAGAAATGCTTGAGTTGAAGTTTGCAAGTCCCGTAGCATGCACGTATGGTAAACATTATGTAACAAATATGAAACATGAGGTGTTATTTGATTGTCTTCCTTATGAGTGGCGGTCGGGGACGAGCGATGGTCTTTTCCTACCAATCTATCCCCCTAGGAGCATGCGCGTAATGCTTTGGTTTTTGATGGCTTGTAGATTTTTGCAATAAGTATATGAGTTCTTTATGACTAATGTTGAGTCCATGGATTATACGCACTCTCACCCTTCCATCATTGCTAGCCTCTTCGGTACCGTGCATTGCCCTTTCTCAAATTGAGAGTTGGTGCAAACTTCGCCGGTGCATCCAAACCCCGTGATATGATACACTCTTTCACACATAAACCTCCTTATATTTTCCTCAAAACAGCCACCATACCTACCTATTATGGCATTTCCATAGCCATTCCGAGATATATTGCCATGAAACTTTCCACCATTCCGTTCTTCATGACACATTCATCATTGTCATATTGCTTAGCATGATCATGTAGTTGACATAGTATTTGTGGCAAAGCCACCGTTCATAATTCTTACATACATGTCACTCTTGATTCATTGCATATCCCGGTACACCGCCTGAGGCATTCATATAGAGTCATACAGTGTTCTAGTATCGAGTTGTAATCATTGAGTTGTAAATAAATAGAAATGCGATGATCATCATTCAATAGAGCATTGTCCCAAAAAAAAGAGAAAGGCCAAATAAAAAAAGAAGGCCCAAAAAGAAAATAAAAAGGGGGCAATGCTACTATCCTTTTACCACACTTGTGCTTCAAAGTAGCACCAAGTTCTTCATATAGCGAGTCTCCTATATTGTGCTTCAAAGTAGTACCATAGTCTTCATGATAGAGAGTCTCTTGTTTTGTCACTTTCATATACTAGTGGGAACTTTTCATTATAGAACTTGTCCTGTATATTCCAACGATGGGCCTCCTCAAGTGCCCTAGGTCTTCGTGAGCAAGCAAGTTGGATGCACACCCACTAGTTTCTTTTGTTGAGCTTTCATACATTTATAGCTCTAGTGCATCCGTTGCATGGCAATCCCTACTCCTTGCATTAACATCAATCGATGGGCATCTCTCTAGCCCATTGATTAGCCTCGTTGATGTGAGACTTTCTCCTTTTTTGTCTTCTCCACACAACCCCCATCATCATATTCTATTCCACCCATAGTGCTATATACATGGCTCACGCTCATGTATTGCGTGAAGGTTTATGAGTTTGAGATTACTAGAGTATGAAACAATTGCTTGTCTTGTCATTGGGGTTGTGCATGATGAGAGCATTCTTGTGTGGCGAAAATGGAGCATGACTAAACTATATGATTTTGTAGGGATGAACTTTCTTTGGCCATGTTATTTTGAGAAGTCATAATTGCTTTGTTAGTACGCTTGAAGTATTATTATTTTTATGTCAATATGAACTTTTGTCTTGAATCTTTCGGATCTGAATATTTATATCACAAGTAAGAAGAATTACATATGCCAACTACCATTCCACATCAAAAATTATCTTTTTTATCATTTACCTACTCAAGGACGAGCAGGAATTAAGCTTGGGGATGCTTGATACGTCTCCAACGTATCTATAATTTTTGATTGCTCCATGCTATATTATCTACTGTTTCAGGCAATATTGGGCTTTATTATCCACTTTTATATTATTTTTGGGACTAACCTATTAACCGGAGGCCCAGCCCAGATTTGCTGTTTTATGCCTATTTCAGTGTTTCGAGGAAAAGGAATATCAAACGGAGTCCAAACAGAAAAATCCTTTTTGGAACGTGATTTTCTCACCGGATAAGACCCAGGGAACTTGGAGTGCATGTCAGAAGATACGGGAGCTGCCCACGAGGGTGGGGGGCGCACCCCCCTGCCTCGTGGGGCCCCCGTGGCTCCCCCGACGTACCTCTTTCACCCATATATACAGTCGTACCCTAAAACTTCCATAACAGAGATTAGATCGGGAGTTCCGCCGCCGCAAGCTTCTGTAGCCACCAAAAACCTCTCGGGACCCTATTCCGGCACCCTGCCGGAGGGGGGAACCCTCACCAGTGGCCATCTTCATCATCCGGGCGCTCTCCATGACGAGGAGGGAGCAGTTCACCCTCGGGGCTGAGGGTATGTACCAGTAGTTATGTGTTTGATCTCTCTCTCTCGTGTTCTTGATTTGGCACGATCTTGATGTATCGCGAGCTTTGCTATTATAGTTGGATCTTATTTTTCTTCTGCCCCTCTTCTCTCTTGTAATGGATTGAGTTTTCCCTTTGAAGTTATCTTATCGGATTGAGTCTTTAAAGATTTGAGAACACTTAATGTATGTCTTGCCGTGCGTATCTGTGGTGACAATGGGATATCACGTGCCACTTGATGTATGTTTTGGTGACCAACTTGCGGGTTCCGCCCATGAACCTATGCATAGGGGTTGGCACACGTTTTCGTCGTGATTCTCCGGTAGAAACTTTGGGCACTCTTTGAGGTTCTATGTGTTGGTTGAATAGATGAATCTGAGATTGTGTGATGCATATCGTGTAATCATACCCACGGATACTTGAGGTGACATTGGAGTATCTAGGTGACATTAGGGTTTTGGTTGATTTGTGTCTTAAGGTGTTATTCTAGTACGAACTCTAGGGCTGTTTGTGACACTTATAGGAATAGCCCAACGGATTGATTGGAAAGAATAACTTTGAGGTGGTTTCATACCCTACCATAATCTCTTCGTTTGTTCTCCGCTATTAGTGGCTTTGGAGTGACTCTTTGTTGCATGTTGAGGGATAGTTATATGATACAATTATGTTATTACTGTTGAGAGGACTTACACTAGTGAAAGTATGAACCCTAGGCCTTGTTTCCTATCATTGCAATACCATTTACGCTCACTTTTACCGCTTGCTACCTTGCTGTTTTTATATTTTCAATTTACAAAAACCTATATCTACCATCCATATTGCACTTGTATCACCATCTCTTCGCCGAACTAGTGCACCTATACAATTTACCATTGTATTGGGTGTGTTGGGGAGACAAGAGACTCTTTGTTATTTGGTTGCAGGGTTGCTTGAGAGAGACCTTCTTCATCCTACGTCTCCCACGGATTGATAAACCTTAGGTCATCCACTTGAGGGAAATTTGCTACTGTCCTACAAACCTGTGCACTTGCAGGCCCAACAACATCTACAATAAGAAGGTTGTGTAGTAGACATCAGTGGCTACTGCTCCTACTCAGCCTAGGAGATCTGCTGGTGGGAGGACAACTGCTCCTACTCAGCCCACTGGTTCTTCTGTTACATCTTCCTCGACCGCTCCTCGTGGCCATCTTGCATCATTCTTGGGTAAGGCTCAGACTGCTATCATGACGGTGATCACTTTCAGCTGTCAGCAGAATCATGATGTTCAGAAGCGCCTAGTCATCTCCAAGAATCTGCTCAAACAGCGCCTCCGTGACCGTGGGAGTCCCGTCAGTGATGATGATCCTCTTCCCGCAACTCCATCCTCATCCACTTTCGGCTTTCCATCTCGTGCTGAGTACCCCAAGTTCCTTGATGATGATGATGACATCTGCCAGGAGTGATTGAGACTGTTTAGTTCTTCGCCACTTTTTTACTTGTTGCTGTCAAAGGGGGAGAAGTAGTATCTTAGTAATATGGTCATGCTATGAGATGTTATTTCAACTTTATGCTGCTACCTATGGTACTTGTTCATTTGAGACTATGTTATTATCGTATGGCTACTTGCTCGTCTGAGACTATGTTATGTTAGTGTGTGGCCATGAAATGTTCTCAGTCTATTTGATGTGTTATCATGATTTCATATGTGCTTGTCTCTCACCTTTTTTATCTCTTTGTGTTACATATGCTAGCATACGAACTTTTGTGTTGGTCATCCTAATATACTCATCGCATGCACACAATGAGGGGGAGATAAAAGCAAATTGTAACTAAACATATTTTGTATCCTTTTTGCTCTCATGATTGTCATTGCCAAGATTATTTATTACTTTTATGATACTACATGTATGATTGTCATCAACAAACAAAAAGGGGGAGATTGAAAGTGCAATCAAGCCCTTACATTATGTTTTGATGTTAATGACAATCTACATGTAGGGGACTAACAATGGTTGTCAAGTGAATCTCAGGTGTTGGTCCCTGGTTCGTCAAATTGTGTGTGGATCAAAAGCATATGAAGTGGGTTCTCTCAAGGATGAAGTGTTAAAATGATGTTACACTTTGTTTCCTTGAGTATAGGGTCCCGCACTATTAAGAGGGGATCGATTGGGTTCGTAACAGACTTGCTCGAGTCAAAATACTCCTTTCCATAGCTCTTTTTACCCATTCTTGACTTTGAATCTTTCTGTCTCTAGGAGTGCCGGATGTCCCATATATCTGGCTCTTGCTATTTTCCTTTCCAGTAAGTTGTCTATTTTACGCTGGATGTCCGGGTGTTCGCCGGATTTCCGGGCCTTCCTGTCTCACCAGATGTCCGGGCCCTATCCCGGATGTCCGCCCCCTTACTGCCGCAAAACTGATATGTTCTGTAAACACTTGTGCGCTCCCCGGATGTCCGGCTATCTTCCGGATGTCCGGGCTCTCCTGTTATGCCGGATGTCCGGGCTTGACCCCCGGATGTCCGGCCCCTCTATTTCCTGCTCCGTTCTGCCTTGTTCTTCAAGTGGCTTGCCAGGCCGGATGTCCGGCCCCTAGCCCGGAGGTCCGGCCTGCCCGTTCACTTGCACTACAACGGCCATATCTGAGCTCACACTATATATAGCCCTTCTTCCCCACGGGAGAGGGTTGACCATTCACTCTTGAACAAACCCTAGAACACATCTAACTCTCTCTCTTACACCTCCACACCAAATCTTATATCCCCAATGGATTTGAGAGCATTTAAGAGAAGTTGTCCAATCAAGTGATAGATCCATCCCTTCTCCATCTTTGCACCAAAGGAATTTGTGATTTGAGCATGTCTTGAGCTTTTCCCCATCGATCTTGTTACTCTTGGAGGTTGGAGACTCCTAGGCGGTAGGAGTCTTTCGGAGAGGAATCGATCTTTGTGATTACCCCCGGAAAAGTTTGTGAGGGTTTGGAGACCACCCCAAGGTCTACCACTAGTGTTTGAGAAACGCCTTCATGGTGTTGTCTCAAAGGGAGAATAGGGTGAGCCTTCGTGGCGTTGGTGTTCCTTCGTGGTAACATCGACCTCTCTAACGGTGACGTAGCTTCCCTCCAAAGAAGTGAACATCGGCATACATCCTCGTCTCCCGGAGTTGCGGTTATCCCTAACCCTAACTCTCTACTTGTGGTTACTTGTATCTTAGCACTTACTTCATCACTTTGTATTTGCCTAGTTACTACTTGTGTTACCTACATAGTACTTAGTACTTCACTTGCAATTGTTAGGCTCACTTTCACATTCCGCATTATTGCCTAAAATTGCTAAGTAACAATTAAAATTTGTAGTTGTACCTATTCACCCCCCCCCCTCTAGGTCCATCTCGATCCTTTCATCAACAAGTAAGTTCAATCGATCATTATCGCACCATATCGGCAAATTTTTGTTCATTTCCTGATATCTCAAGTACTAATAATTATTTTCTTTGTCTTGCAGGGTTTGGAAACAGTTCACCGCAGAAGCTCCGGGACTGCCGAAGGAGCTGCGATATACATGCCCGAAAGTAAGTACTACTAGCTAGCTAGTTGCACGCATCTCCCGTTGATTCTATAGCTACTTTCATCAATGCCATTTATAATGCTTCATTATCAGTTTGATTGACCTCTATTTCTCGTAAAGTGCTTGTGGCAGGAACAAGGGAATGATTACTGTGGATACTACGTGTGTGAGTTCATCTACAATGCGACTTTGAAAAATAAGCGGGGCTACTCTAAAAGACAATATGAAGTGCGTAAGAAATAATATTCACAATTTCATTTTATTACACCATCATTTATGTTTAGTTTCATTCATATATATGTATTAACCCCCTTCTTCAAATTAGACATGGCAGATGCGGAATGAACTCCTACCACAAGAACGCATGAAAGCAATTCAAGAGGAATTGACAGGATTCTTTCTTGACCATGTCATCAATAAAGCCGGAGAATACCATGTGGAAGTTGATTTCAAATGCTAGGGGATTGTAAGAGATCTTACATATTGTATATGTATGTAGCCAGTAGCGTCGGATAGATAATACGAAAACTTGTTGTTCGACCAATCTCTCGGAGAAGGAGAGGTCGATCACTTCTCTCAGTATGCATGACGAACTTCTATACTTAATGGTTTCCTTCATTTTCTTACTAGCTAGTGTGTCGAGGGCCTCTCTATGTATAGTACGCAGTGTCGACCATGTTGGAAATATGCCCTAGAGGCAATAACAAATTAGTTATTATTATATTTACTTGTTCATGATAATCATTTATTATCCATGCTAGAATTGTATTGATAGGAAACTCAGATACATGTGTGGATACATAGACAACACCATGTCCCTAGTAAGCCTCT
Organism: Triticum dicoccoides; assembly: GCF_002162155.2. Taxonomy (NCBI): domain Eukaryota; kingdom Viridiplantae; phylum Streptophyta; class Magnoliopsida; order Poales; family Poaceae; genus Triticum; species Triticum dicoccoides. The sequence goes on along the minus strand of NC_041392.1, from coordinate 93,292,527 downwards.
ATTTGACTAGCTCGTTGATCAATAGATGGTTACAGTTTCCTGACCATGGACATTGGATGTCGTTGATAACGGGATCACATCATTAGGAGAATGATGTGATGGACAAGACCCAATCCTAAGCCTAGCACAAGATCGTGTAGTTCGTATGCTAAAGCTTTTCTAATGTCAAGTATCATTTCCTTAGACCATGAGATTGTGCAACTCCCGGATACCGTAGGAATGCTTTGGGTGTACCAAACATCACAACGTAACTGGGTGGCTATAAAGGTGCACTGCAGGTATCTCCGAAAGTGTCTATTGGGTTGGCACGAATCGAGACTGCGATTTGTCACTCCGTGTGACGGAGAGGTATCTCTGGGCCCACTCGGTAGGACATCATCATAATGTGCACAATGTGATCAAGGAGTTGATCACGGGATGATGTGCTACGGAACGAGTAAAGAGACTTGCCGGTGACGAGATTGAACAAGGTATCGGGATACCGACGATCGAATCTCGGGCAAGTACTATACCGATAGACAAAGGGAATTGTATATGGGATTGATTGAATCCTTGACATCGTGGTTCATCCGATGAGATCATCGTGGAGCATGTGGGAGCCAACATGGGTATCCAGATCCCGCTGTTGGTTATTGACCGGAGAGTTGTCTAGGCCATGTCTGCATGACTCCCGAGCCCGTAGGGTCTACACACTTAAGGTTCGATGATGCTAGGGTTATAGGGATGGTATGTACGCGGTTACCGAATGTTGTTCGGAGTCCCGGATGAGATCCTGGACGTCACGAGGAGTTCCGGAATGGTCCGGAGGTAAATATTGATATATAGGAAGTGAGGATTGAAGGAAATATGCCCTAGAGGCAATAATAAAGTTATTATTTATTTCCTTATTTTATGATAAATCTTTATTATTCATGCTAGAATTGTATTAACCGGAAACATAATACATGTGTGAATATATAGTCAAACAGAGTGTCACTAGTATGCCTCTACTTGACTAGCTTGTTAATCAAAGATGGTTATGTTTCCTAACCATGGACAAATAGTTGTTATTTGGTTAACGGGATCACATCATTAGGAGAATGATCTGATTGACATGACCCATTCCGTTAGCTTAGCACTTGATCGTTTAGTTTGTTGCTATTGCTTTCTTCATGACTTATACATGTTCCTATGACTATGAGATTATGCAACTCCCGTTTACCGGAGGAACACTTTGTGTGCTACCAAACGTCACAACGTAACTGGGTGATTATAAAGGTGCTCTACAGGTGTCTCCGAAGGTACATGTTGGGTTGGCGTATTTCGAGATTAGGATTTGTCACTCCGATTGCCGGAGAGGTATCTCTGGGCCCTCTCGGTAATGCACATCACTTAAGCCTTGCAAGCATTGCAACTAATGAGTTAGTTGTGAGATGATGTATTACGGAACGAGTAAAGAGACTTGCCGGTAACGAGATTGAACTAGGTATTGGATACCGACGATCGAATCTCGGGCAAGTAACATACCGATGACAAAGGGAACAACGTATGTTGTTATGCGTCTGACCGATAAAGATCTTCGTAGAATATGTAGGAGACAATATGGGCATCCAGGTCCCGCTATTGGTTATTGATCGGAGACGTGTCTCGGTCATGTCTACATTGTTCTCGAACCGTAGGGTCCGCACGCTTAAGGTTTCGATGACAGTTATATTATGAGTTTATGAGTTTTGATGTACCGAAGAAGTTTGGAGTCCCGGATGAGATCGGGGACATGACGAGGAGTCTCGAAATGGTCGAGACGTAAAGATCGATATATTGGACGACTATATTCGGACTTCGGAAAGGTTTCGAGTGATTCGGGTATTTTTCGGAGTACCGGGGAGTTACGGGAATACGGGGAAGAGTATTGGGCCTTAATGGGATTTAGTGGGAAGGAGCCAGGAGGTGGCGCGCGCCCCTCCCAAGCCCAGTCCGAATTGGACAAGGGGTTTGGGGCGCGGCCCCCCTCTCCTTTCCTTCTCCACTTCCCTCCTTTCCCCCCTTCTCCTAGTTGGACTAGGAAAGAAGGAGTCCTACTCCCGGTGGGAGTAGGACTCCCCTTGGCGCGCCCCCTCCTAGGCCGGCCGCCCCTCCTCCCTTGCTCCTTTATATACGGGGGCAGGGGGGCACTCCAGGACACACAAGTTGATCTTCGTGATCGTTCCTTAGCCGTGTGCGGTGCCCCCCTCCACGATATTACACCTCGGTCATATTGTAGCAGCGCTTAGGCGAAGCCCTGCGACAGTAGAACATCAAGATCGTCACCACGCCGTCGTGCTGACGGAACTCATCCCCGAATCTTTGCTGGATCGGAGCCCGGCGAGCGTCATCGAGCTGAACGTGTGCTAAGAACTCGGAGGTGCCGGAGTAACGGTGCTTGGATCGGTTGGACCGTGAAGACGTACGACTACTTCCTCTACGTTGCGTCAACGGTTCCGCTTCGGTCTATGAGGGTACGTAGACAACACTCTCCCCTCTCGTTGCTATGCATCACCATGATCTTGCATGTGCGTAGGAAATTTTTTGAAATTACTACGTTCCCCAACAGTGGCATCCGAGCCTCGGTTTTTATGGTTTGATGTTATATGCACGAGTAGAACACAAGTGAGTTGTGGGCGATATAAGTCATACTGCCTACCAGCCTGTCATACTTTGGTTCGGCGGTATTGTTGGATGAAGCGGCCCGGACCGACATTACGCGTACGCGAGACTGGTTCTACCGTCGTGCTTTGCACACAGGTGGCTAGCGGGTGTCAGTTTCTCCAACTTTAGTTGAACCGAGTGTGGCTACGCCCGGTCCTTGGAAGGTTAAAACGGCATCAACTTGACAAACTACCGTTGTGGTTTTGATGCGTAGGTAAGATTGGTTCTTGCTTAAGCCCGTAGCAGCCACGTAAAACTTGCAACAACAAAGTAGAGGATGTCTAACTTGTTTTTGCAGGGCATGTTGTGATGTGATATGGTCAAGACATGATGCTAAATTTTATTGTATGAGATGATCATGTTTTGTAACCGAGTTATCGGCAACTGGCAGGAGCCATATGGTTGTCGCTTTATTGTATGCAATGCAATTGCCCTGTAATGCTTTACTTTATCACTAAGCGGTAGCGATAGTCGTAGAAGCATAAGATTGGCGAGATGACAACGATGCTACGATGGAGATCAAGGTGTCGCGCCGGTGACGATGGTGATCATGGCGGTGCTTCGGAGATGGAGATCACAAGCACAAGATGATGATGGCCATATCATATCACTTATATTGATTGCATGTGATGTTTATCTTTTTATGCATCTTATCTTGCTTTGATTGACGGTAGCATTATAAGATGATCTCTCACTAAATTATCAAGAAGTGTTCTCCCTGAGTATGCACCGTTGCCAAAGTTCGTCGTGCCCAGACACCACGTGATGATCGGGTGTGATAAGCTCTACGTCCATCTACAACGGGTGCAAGCCAGTTTTGCACACGCAGAATACTCGGGTTATACTTGACGAGCCTAGCATATGCAGATATGGCCTCGGAACATGGAGACCGAAAGGTCGAGCATGAATCATATAGTAGATATGATCAACATAATGATGTTCACCATTGAAAACTAATCCATTTCACCTGATGATCGGTTATGGTTTAGTTGATTTGGATCACGTGATCACTTAGAGGATTAGAGGGATGTCTATCTAAGTGGGAGTTCTTAAGTAATATGATTAATTGAACTTTAATTTATCATGAACTTAGTCCTGGTAGTATTAGCATATCTATGTTGTAGATCAATAGCTCGCGTTGTTGCTTTCATATGCTTATTTTGATATGTTCCTAGAGAAAATTGTGTTGAAAGATGTTAGTAGCAATGTTGCGGATTGGATCCGTGATCTGAGGTTTATCCTCATTGCTGTACAGAATAATTATATCCTTGATGCACCGCTAGGTGACAGACCTATTGTAGGAGCAGATGCAGACGTTATGAACATTTGACTAGCTCAATATGATGACTACTTGATAGTTTAGTGCACCATGCTTAACGGCTTAGAATCGGGACTTCAAAGATGTTTTGAACGTCATGGACCATATGAGATGTTCCAGGAGTTGAAGTTAATATTTCAAGAAAATACCCGAGTTGAGAGACATGAAGTCTCCAACAAGTTCTATAGCTAAAATATGGAGGAGAAACGCTCAAATAGTGAACATGTGCTCAGATTGTCTGGGTACTACAATCGCTTGAATCAAGTGGGAGTTAATCTTCCAGATAAAATAGTGATTGACAGAATTCTCTAGTCACCATCACCAAGTTAGTAGAACTTCGTGATGAACTATAGTATGCAAGGGATGACGAAAAATGACTCCCGAGCTTTTCATGATGATGAAATCAATGAAGGTAGAAATCAAGAAAGAACATCAAGTGTTGATGGTTGACAAGACCACTAGTTTCAAGAAAAGGGCAAAAGGGAAGAAGGGGAACTTCAAGAAGAACGGCAAGCAAGTTGCTACTCAAGTGAAGAAGCCCAAGTCTGGTCCTAAGCCTGAGACTAAGTGCTTCTACTGCAAAGGGACTGGTCACTAGAAGCAGAACTACCCCAAGTAATTGGCGGATAAGAAGGATGGCAAAGTGAACAAAGGTATATTGGATATACATGTTATTGATGTGTGCTTTACTAGTGTTTATAGCAACCCCTCAGTATTTGATACTAGTTCAGTTGCTAAGAATAGTAACTCGAAACGGGAGTTGCAGAATGAACAGAAACTAGTTAAGGGTGACGTGACGATGAGTGTTGGAAATAGTTCCAAGATTGATATGATCATCATCGCACACTCCCTATACTTTCGGGATTAGTGTTGAAACTAAATAAGTGTTATTTGGTGTTTGCGTTGAGCATGAATATGATTTGATCATGTTTATTGCAATACGATTATTCATTTAAGTTAGAGAACAATTGTTGTTCTGTTTACATGAATAAAACCTTCTATGGTCATACACACCAACGAAAATGGTTTGTTGGATCTCGATCGTGGTAATACACATATTCAGAATATTGAAGCCAAAAGATGCAAAGTTAATAATGATAGTGCAACTTATTTGTGGCACTACCGTTTAGGTCACATTGGTGTAAAGCGCATGAAGAAACTCCTTGCTGATGGAATTTTGGAATCACTTGATTATGAATCACTTGATGCTTGCGAACCATGCCTCATGGGCAAGATGACTAAGACTCCGTTCTCCGGAACAATGGAGCAATTAACAAACTTATTGGAAATAATACATACTGATGTATGCGGTCCGATGAGTGTTAAGGCTCACGGCAAGTATCGTTATTTTCTGCACTTCACGGATGATTTGAGCAGATATGGGTATATCTACTTGATGAAACATAAGTCTGAAAAATTTGAAAAGTTCAAAGAATTTCAGAGTGAAGTGGAAAATCATCGTAACAAGAAAATAAAGTTTCTACAATCTGATCGTGGAAGAGAATATTTGAGTTACGAGTTTGGTCTTCAATTAAAACAATGTGGAATAGTTTCACGAATTCATGCCACCCGGAACACCACAGCATAATGGTGTGTCCGAACATCATAACCGTACTTTATTGGATATAGTACAATCTATGATGTTTCTTACCGATTTACCACTATAGTTATGGGGTTATGCATTAGAGACAGCTGCATTCACGTTAAATAGGGCACCATCTAAATCCGTTGAGACGACACTATATGAACTGTGGTTTGGCAAGAAACCAAAGTTGTCGTTTCTTAAAGTTTGGGATTGTGATGCTTATATGAAAAAGTTTCATCCTGATAAGCTCAAACCCAAATCGGAGAAATGTGTCTTCATAGGATACCCAAAGGAGACAGTTGGGTACACCTTCTATCACAGATCCGAAGGCAAGATATTCGTTGCTAAGAATGGATCCTTTCTAGAGAAGGAGTTTCTCTCGAAAGAAGTGAGTGGGAGGAAAGTAGAAAACTTGATAAGGTAATTGTACCATCTCCCTTATTGGAAAATTGTTCATCATAGAAATCTGTTCTTGTGACTACTACACCAATTAGTGAGGAAGCTAATGATGATGATCATGTAACTTCAGATCAAGTTACTACCGAAACTCGTAGGTAAACCAGAGTGAGATCCGCACCAGAGTGGTACGGTAATCCTATTCTGGAGGTCATGTTACTTGACCATGACGAACCTATGAACTATGAAGAAGCGATGATGAGCCCAGATTCCGCGAAATGGTTTGAGGCCATGAAATCTGAGATATGATCCATGTATGAGAACAAAGTATGGACTTTGATGGATTTTCCCGATGATCGGCAAGCCATAGAAAATAAATGGATCTTCAAGAGGAAGACAGATGCTGATAGTAGTACTATCTACAAAGCTAGAATTGTCGCAAAAGGTTTTCGACAAGTTCAAGGTGTTGACTACGATGAGAGTTTCTCAATCGTATCTATGCTTAAGTCTATCCAAATCATGTTAACAATTGCCGCATTTTATGAAATCTGGAAAATGGATAACAAAACTGCAATCCTAAATGGATTTCTTAAAGAAGAGTTGTATATGATGCAACCAGAAGGTTTTGTCAATCCTAAAGGTGTTAACAAAATGTGCAAGCTCCAGCAATCCATCTATAGACTGGTGTAAGCATCTCGGAGTTGGAATATACGCTTTGATAAGTTGATCAAAGCATATAGTTTTATACAGACTTGCGGTGAAGCCTGTATTTACAAGAAAGTGAGTGGGAGCACTACAACATTTCTGATAAGTATATGTGAATGACATATTGTTGATCGGAAATAATGTAGAATTATTCTGCAAAGCATAAAGGAGTATTTGAAAGGATTTTTTCGAAGAAGGACCTCGGTGAAGCTGCTTACATATTGAGCATCAAGATCTATAGAGATAGATCAAGACGCTTGATAAGTTTTTTCAATGAGTACATACCTTGACAAGATTTTGAAGTAGTTCAAAATGGAAACAGTCAAAGAAAGAGTTCTTGCCTGTGTTACAAGATGTGAAATTGAGTAAGACTCAAAACCCGACCACGGCAGAAGATATAAAGAGAATGAAAGTCATTCCCTATGCCTTGGCCATAGGTTCTATAAAGTATGCCATGCTGTGTACCAGATCTATTGTATACCCTACACTGATTTTGGCAAGGGGTACAATAGTGATCTAGGAGTAGATCACTGGACAGCGGTCAAAATTATCCTTAGTGGAATAAGGATATGTTTCTCGATTATGGAGGTGACAAAAAGGTTCGCCGTAAAGGGTTACGTCGATACAAGTTTTGACACTAATCTGGATGACTCTAAGTCTCGATCTAGATACATATTGAAAGTGGGAGCAATTAGCTAGAGTAGCTCCGTGCAGAGCATTGTAGACATAGAAAATTGCAAAATACATAACGGATCTGAATGTGAAAGACCCGTTGACTAAGATTCTCTCACAAGCAAAACATGATCACACCTTAGTACTCTTTGGGTGTTAATCACATAGCGATGTGAACTAGATTACTGAATCTAGTAAACCCTCTGGGTGTTGGTCACATGGCGATGTGAACTATGGGTGTTAATCACATGATGATGTGAACTATCGGTGTTAATCACATGGTGATGTGATCTAGATTATTGACTCTAGTGCAAGTGGGAGACTGAAGGAAATATGCCCTAGAGGCAATAATAAAGTTATTATTTATTTCCTTATTTTATGATAAATGTTTATTATTCATGCTAGAATTGTATTAACCGGAAACATAATACATGTGTGAATACATAGACAAACAGAGTGTCAGTAGTATGCCTCTACTTGACTAGCTTGTTAATCAAAGATGGTTATGTTTCCTAACCATGGACAAATAGTTGTTATTTGATTAACGGGATCACAACATTAGGAGAATGATCTAATTGACATGACCCATTCCGTTAGCTTAGCACTTGATCGTTTAGTTTGTTGCTATTGCTTTCTTCATGACTTATACATGTTCCTATGACTATGAGATTATGCAACTCCCGTTTACCGGAGGAACACTTTGTGTGCTACCAAATGTCACAACGTAACTGGGTGATTATAAAGGTGCTCTACAGGTGTCTCCGAAGGTACATGTTGGGTTGGCATATTTCGAGATTAGGATTTGTCACTCCGATTGTCGGAGAGGTATCTCTGGGCCCTCTTGGTAATGCACATCACTTAAGCCTTGCAAGCATTGCAACTAATGAGTTAGTTGTGAGATGATGTATTACGGAACGAGTAAAGAGACTTGCCGGTAACGAGATTGAACTAGGTATTTGATACCCACGATCGAATCTCGGGCAAGTAACATACCGATGACAAAGAGAACAACCTATGTTGTTATGCGGTCTGACCGATAAAGATCTTCGTAGAATATGTAGGAGCCAATATGGGCATCCAGGTCCCGCTATTGGTTATTGACCGGAGACGTGTCTCGGTCATGTTTACATTGTTCTCGAACCATAGGGTCCGCACGCTTAAGGTTTCGATGACAGTTATATTATGAGTTTATGAGTTTTGATGTACCGAAGGAGTTCGGAGTCCCGGATGAGATCGGGGACATGACGAGGAGTCTCGAAATGGTCGAGATGTAAAGATCGATATATTGGACGACTATATTCGGACTTCGGAAAGGTTCCGAGTGATTTGGGTATTTTTTTCGGAGTATCGGGGAGTTACGGGAATACGGGGAAGAGTATTGGGCCTTAATGGGCTTTAGTGGGAAGGAGCCAGGAGGTGGCGCGCGCCCCTCCCAAGCCCAGTCCGAATTGGACAAGGGGTTTGGGGCGCGGCCCCCCTCTCCTTTCCTTCTCCACTTCCCTCCTTTCCCCCCTTCTCCTAGTTGGACTAGGAAAGAAGGAGTCCTACTCCCGGTGGGAGTAGGACTCCCCTTGGCGCGCCCCCTCCTAGGACAGCCGCCCCTCCTCCCTTGCTCCTTTATATACGGGGGCAGGGGGCACCCCAGGACACACAAGTTGATCTTTGTGATCGTTCCTTAGCCGTGTGCGATGCCCCCCTCCACGATATTACACCTCGGTCATATTGTAGCAGCGCTTAGGCGAAGCCCTGCGATGGTAGAACATCAAGATCGTCACCATGCCGTCGTGCTGACGGAACTCATCCCCGAAGCTTTGCTGGATCGGAGCCCGGGGAGCGTCATCGAGCTGAGCGTGTGCTAAGAACTCGGAGGTGCCGGAGTAACGGTGCTTGGATCGGTTGGACCGGGAAGACGTACGACTACTTCCTCTATGTTGCGTCAATGCTTCCGCTTTGGTCTACGAGGGTATGTAGACAACACTCTCCCCTCTCGTTGTTATGCATCACCATGAACTTGTGTGTGCGTAGGAAATTTTTTGAAATTACTACGTTCCCCAACAAGGATTTGGCCACCGGAAGTGTTCCGAGCATCACCGGTAATGTATCGGGACCACCAGAAGGGTCCGGGGGTCCACCGGGAGGGGCCTCCAGCCCCAGAGGCTTACGTGGGCCAATAGTGGGAAGGGACCAGCCCATAGGTGGGCTGGGGCGCCCCCCACCAAGGCCCAAGGCGCCTCAAGAGAAGAGGGGGGCAAACCCTAGGGCAGATGGGCCCTAAGCCCCACCGCAGGTGCGCCTCCCCCTCTTCCCCCCTTTGGCCGCCACCCTAGATGGGATCTAGGGCTGCCGCACCCCTTGGGGTGGGAACCCTAGAGGGGGCGCAGCCCCCTCCCCCCCTATATATAGTTGAGGTCTAGGGGCTGCCCAATAGATGAGTTATTCTCTCCTAGGCGCAGCCCTACCTCTCTCCCTCCTCGTCTCTCGTAGTGCTTGGTGAAGCCCTGCTGGAGTACCGCGCTCCACCACCACCATCACGCCGTCGTGTTGCTGCTCGACGGAGTCTTCCCCAACCTCTCCTTCTCCCCTTGCTGGATCAAGGCATGGGAGACGTCACCGGGCTGCACGTGTGTTGAACGCGGAGGCGCCATTGTTCGGCGCTTAGATCGGAATCAACCGCGATCTGAATCGCTACGAGTACGACTCCTTCATCCGCGTTCTTGCAACACTTCCGCTTAGCGATCTACAAGGGTATGTAGATGCACTCCCCTTCCCCTCGTTGCTAGATTACTCCATAGATTGATCTTGGTGATGCGTAGAAAATATTAAATTTCTGCAACGATCCCCAACAGTGGCATCATGAGCGAGGTCTATGCGTAGTTTCTATGCACGAGTAGAACACAAGTTGTTGTGGGCGTTGATTTTGTCAATTTACTTGCTGTTACTAGTCTTATCTTGATTCGGCGGCATCGTGGGATGAAGCGGCCCAGACCGACCTTACACGTACTCTTACGTGAGACAGGTTCCACCGACTGACATGCACTAGTTGCATAAGGTGGCTAGCGGGTGTCTGTCTCTCCCACTTTAGCCGGATCGGATTCGATGAAAAGGGTCCTTATGAAGGGTAAATAGAAATTGGCATATCACATTGTGGTTTTGGCGTAGGTAAGAAACGTTCTTGCTAAGAAACCTATAGCAGCCACGTAAAATTTGCAACAACAATTAGAGGACGTTTAACTTGTTTTTGCAGCATATGTCGTGTGATGTGATATGGCCAAAAAGGATGTGATGAATGATATATGTGATGTATGAGATTGATCATGTTCTTGTAATAGGAATCACGACTTGCATGTCGATGAGTATGACAACCGGCAGCAGCCATAGGAGTTGTCTTAATTTATTTATGACCTGCGTGTCAACATAAACGTCATGTAATTACTTTACTTTATTGCTAAACCGTTAGCCATAGTAGTAGAAGTAATAAATGACGAGACAACTTCATGAAGACACGATGATGGAGATCATGGTGTCATGCCGGTGACGATGATGATCATGGCGCCCCGAAGATGGAGATCAAAAGGAGCAAAATGATATTGGCCATATCATGTCACTATTTGATTGCATGTGATGTTTATCATGTTTTACATCTTATTTGCTTAGAACGACGGTAGCTTAAATAAGATGATCCCTCGCAATAATTTCAAGAAAGTGTTCCCCCTAACTGTGCACCGTTGCGAAGGTTCGTTGTTTCGAAGCACCACGTGATGATCGGGTGTGATAGATCCTAACGTTCGAATACAACGGGTGTAAGCCAGATTTACACATGCAATACACTTAGGTTGACTTGACGAGCCTAGCATGTACAGACATGGCCTCGGAACACGAAAGACCGAAAGGTCGAACATGAGTCGTATAGAAGATACGATCAACATGAAGATGTTCACCGATCATGACTAGTCCGTCTCACGTGATGATCGGACATGGCCTAGTTGACTCGGATCATGTATCACTTAGATGACTAGAAGGATGTCTATCTGAGTGGGAGTTCATTAAATAATCAGATGAACTTAATTATCATGAACATAGTCAAAAGGACTTTGCAAATTATGGTGTAGCTTACGCTTTAGTTCTACTGTTTTAGATATGTTCCTAGAGAAAATTTAATTGAAAGTTGATAGTAGCAATTATGCGGACTGGGTCCGTAAACTGAGGATTGCCCTCATTGCTGCACAGAAGGATTATGTCCTTAATGCACCGCTCAGTGAGCCAAACCTCGAGCGTCGGTTCTGGATGTTGCGAACATCTGACGTACACATTTTGATGACTACATGATAGTTCAGTGTGTAATGCTAAATGGTTTAGAATTGAGGCACCAAAGATGTTTTTGAAACATCGCAGAACATATGAGATGTTCCAAGGACTGAAATTGGGATTTCAGGCTAGTGCCCACGTCAAGAGGTATAGACCTCTGACAAGTTTCTTAAGCCTGCAAACTAAGGAGAAAAGCTCAATCGTTGAGCATGTGCTCAGATTGTACGAGTACTACAATCGCTTGAATTGAGTGGGAGTTAATCTTCCAAATGAGATAGTGATGGTTCTCCAAAGTCACTGCCACCAAGCTACTAGAGCTTCGTGATGAACTATAACATATCAGGGATAGATATGATCCTTGAGCTAATCGCGACACCGCGAAAGTAGAAATCAAATAGGAGCATCAATTGTTGATGGTTAGTAAAACCACTAGTTTCAAGAAGGGCAAGGGCAAGAAAGGGATACTTCATGAAACGGCAAATCAGTTGCTCTAGTGAAGAAACCCAAAGTTGAACCCAAGCCCGAGACTAAGTGCTTCTGTAATAAGGGGAACGGTCACTGAGGCAGAACCACCCTAGATACTTGGTAGATGAGAAGGCTGGCAAGGTTGACAGAAGTATGTATTGGACATACATTATATGTGTACTTTACTGGTACTCCTAGTAGCACCAGGGTATTAGATACCGGTTCAGTTGCTAAGTGTTAGTAACTCGAAATAAAAGGCTACAGAATAAACGGAGACTAGCTGAAGGCGAGATGACGATATGTGTTGGAAGTGTTTCCAAGGTTGATGCGATCAAGCATCGCATGCTCCCTCTACCATCGATATTGGTGTTAAACCTAAATAATTGGTATTTGGTGTTTGCATAGACATGATTGGATTATATTTATCGCAATACGGTAATTCATTTAAGGAGAATAATTGTTACTCTATTTATTTGAATAATACCATCAATGGTATTGCACCTAAAATGAATGGTTTATTGAATCTCGATCGTAGTGATACACATGTTCATGCCAAAAGATATAAGATAGTAATGATAGTACCACATACTTGTGGCACTGCCATTTGAGTCATGTTGGTATAAAACACGTGAAGAAGCTCCATGTTGATGGATCTTTGGACTCGCTCATTTTTTAAAAGATTGAGACATGCGAACCATGTCTATTGGTAGATATGCATGAAGAAACTCCATGCAGATGGACCATTTGGACTCACTTGATTTGAATCACTTGAGACATGCGAATCATACCACATGGGCAAGATGACTAAAAGGCCTCGTTTTAAGTAAGATGGAACAAGAAATCAACTTGTTGGAAGTAATACATTTTGATGTGTACAGTCCAATGAGTGCTGAGGCACGCAGTGGATATCGTTATGTTCTTACTTCACAGATGATTTGAGTAGATGCTGAGTATAATTTACTTGATGAAACACAAGTCTGAATTACTGAAAGGTTCAAGTAATTTCAGAGTGAAGTTGAAGATCGTTGTGACAAGATGATAAAATGTCTGTGATATGATCATAGAGATGAATATCTGAGTTACGAGTTTGCCACACAATTAAGACATTGTGGAAATTGTTTCACAAATAATACCGCCTGGAACGCCATAGTGTGATGGTGTGTCCAAACATCATAACTGCACCCTATTGGATATGGTGCATACCATGATGTCTCTTATCGAATTACCACTATAGTTTATGGGTTAGGCATTAGAGACAACCACATTCACTTTAAATAGGGCACCACGCAATTCTGTTTGAGTCGACACCGTATGAACTATGGTTCAGAGAAACCTAAGCTGTCATTTCTTAAAAGGTTTGGGGCTGCGACGCTTATGTGAAAAAGTTTCAGGCTGATAAGCTCGAACCCAAAGCGGATAAATGCATCTTCATAGGACACCCAAAACAGTTGGGTATACCTCCTGTCTCAGATCCAAAAGCAATACAGATTGTTTCTAGAATCGGGTCCTTTCTCGAGGAAGAGTTTCTCTCGAAAGAATTGAGTGGGAGGATGGTGGAGACTTGATGAGGTTATTGAACAGTCACTTCAACTAGTGTGTAGCAGGGCACAGGGAGTTGTTCCTGTGGCACCTACACCAATTTAAGTGGAAGCTTATGATAGTGATCATGAAACTTCGGATCAATTCACTACCAAACCTCGTAGGACGACAAGGATACGTACTACTTCAGAGTGGTACGTAATCCTGTCTTGGAAGTCATGTTGCTAGACAACAATGAACCTACGAGCTATGGAGAAGCGATGGTGGGCCCGGATTTCGAAAATTGGCTCAAGGCCATAAAATCCGAGAGAGGATCCATGTATGAAAACAAAGTGTAGACTTTGGAAGAACTACTTGATGGTCGTAAGCCTGTTGGGTACATATGGATTTTAAAAGGAAGACGGACAATGATGGTAAGTATCGCCATTAAGAAAGCTCGACTTGTCGTTAAGATGTTTTTCGACGAGTTCAAGGAGTTGACTACGATGAGACTTTCTCACTCGTAGAGATGCTGAGAGTCTATTGGAATTATATTAGCAATTACTACATTATTTATGAAATATTGCTGATAGGATGTCAAAACATTGTTTCCTCGATGATTTTCTTGAGGAAAGGTTGTATGTGATAAAACCAGAGGTTTTTTGACAATCCTGAAAGATGCTCACAAGTATGCAAAGCTCCAGCAACCCATCTAAGGACTGGAGTAAGCGTCTCGGAGTTGGAATGTATGCTTTGATGAGATGATCAAAGATTTTGGGTTTATACAGAGTTTATGAGAAACTTGTATTTCCAAAGAAGTGAGTGGGAGCACTATAGAATTTCTGATGAGTATATGTTGTTGATCAGAAATGATGTAGAGTTTCTGGAAAGCATATAGGGTTATTTGAAAACTGTTTTTCAATGGAAAACCTGGATTAAGCTACTTGAACATTGAGCATCAAGATCTATAAGGATAGATCAAAATCGCTTAATAGTACTTTCAAACGAACACATACCATGACAAGATTTTGAAGGAGTTCAAAAATAGATCGGCGAAGAAGGAGTTCTTGGCTATGTTATAAGGTATGAGTATTGAGTGAGACTCAAGACCTGACCACGGCAGAATAGAGAGAAAGGACGAAGGTCGTCCCCTATGCTTTAGACGTAGGCTCTACAGTATGCTATGTTGTGTACCGCACCTGAAGTGTGCAAAGCCATGAGTCAGTCAAGGGGTACAAGTGTGATCCAGGAATGGATCACAGGACAACGGTCAAGGTTATCCTTAGTAACTAGTGGACTAAGGAATTTTCTCGATTATGGAGGTGGTAAAAGAGTTGGTCGTAAAGGGTTACGTCGATGCAATCTTTGACACTAATCTGGATGATTCTGAGTAGTAAACCGGATTCGTATAGTAGAACAGTTATTTGGAATAGCTCTAGATATAGCATGGTAGCTGCATCTACAAGATGACATAGAGATTTGTAAAGCACACACGGATCTGAAAGGTTCGGACCCGCTGACTATAACATCTCTCACAAGCATAACATGATCAAACCCAGAACTCATTGAGTGTTAATCACATGGTAATGTGAACTAGATTATTGACTCTAGTAAACTCTTTGGGTGTTAGTCACATGGGGATGTGACCTTGAGTGTTTATCACATATCGATGTGAACTGGATTATTGACTCTAGTGCAAGTGGGAGACTGTTGGAAATATGCCCTAGAGGAAATAATTAATTAGTTATTATTATATTTCCGTGTTCACGATAATCATTTATTATCCATGATAGAATTGTACTGATAGGAAACTCAGATACATGTGTGGATACATAGACAACACCATGTCCCTAGTAAGCATCTAGTTGACTAGCTCGTTGATCAATAGATGGTTACGGTTTCCTGACCATGGACATTGGATGTCGTTGATAACGGGATCACATCATTAGGAGAATGATGTGATGGACAAGACCCAATCCTAATCCTAGCACAAGATCGTGTAGTTCGTATGCTAAAGCTTTTCTAATGTCAAGTATCATTTCCTTAGACCATGAGATTGTGCAACTCCTGGATACCGTAGGAATGCTTTGGGTGTACCAAACATCACAACGTAACTGGGTGGCTATAAAGGTGCACTACAGGTATCTCCGAAAGTGTCTATTGGGTTGGCACGAATCGAGACTGGGATTTGTCACTCCGTGTGACGGAGAGGTATTTTTTGGCCCACTCGGTAGGACATCATCATAATGTGCACAATGTGATCGAGGAGTTGATCACGGGATGATGTGTTACGGAACGAGTAAAGAGACTTGCCGGTGACGAGATTGAACAAGGTATCGGGATACCGACGATCGAATCTCGGGCAAGTACTATACTGGTAGACAAAGGGAATTGTATACGGGATTGATTGAATCCTTGACATTGTGGTTCATCCGATGAGATCATCGTGGAGCATGTGGGAGCCAACATGGGTATCCAGTTCCCGCTGTTGGTTATTGACCGGAGAGTTGTCTCGGCCATGTCTGCATGACTCCCGAGCCCGTAGGGTCTACACACTTAAGGTTCGATGACGCTAGGGTTATAGGGAAGGTATGTACGCGGTTACCGAATGTTGTTTGGAGTCCCGGATGAGATCCCGGACGTCACGAGGAGTTTCGGAATGGTCCGGAGGTAAAGATTGATATATAGGAAGTGAGGATTTAGCCACCGGAAGTGTTCCGGGCATCACCGGTAATGTACCGGGACCACCGGAAGGGTCCAGGGGTCCACCGGGAGGGGCCACCAGCCCCAGAGGCTTGCGTGGGCCAATAGTGGGAAGGAACCAGCCCCTAGGTGGGCTGGGGCGCCCCCCACCAAGGCCCAAGGCGCCTCGAGAGAAGAGGGGCAAACCCTAGGGCAGATGGGCCCTAAGGCCCACCCCAGGTGCGCCTTCCCCTCTTCCCCCCTTTGGCCGCCACCCTAGATGGGATCTGGGGCTGCCGCACCCCTTGGGGTGGGAACCCTAGAGGAGGCGCAGCCCCCTCCCCCACCCCTATATATAGTTGAGGTCTAGGGGCTGCCCAACAGATGAGTTATTCTCTCCTAGGCACAGCCCTACCTCTCTCCCTCCTCGTCTCTCGTAGTGCTTGGCGAAGCCCTGCTGGAGTACCGCGCTCCTCCACCACCACCACGCCGTCATGATGCTGCTGGACGGAGTCTTCCCCAACCTCTCCTTCTCCCCTTGCTGGATCAAGGCGTGGGAGACGTCACTGGGCTGCTCGTGTGTTGAATGCGGAGGCGCCGTTGTTCGGCGCTTAGATCGGAATCAACCGCGATCTGAATCGCTACGTGTACGACTCCTTCATCCTCGTTCTTGCAACGCTTCCGCATAGCGATCTACAAGGGTATGTAGATGCACTCCCCTTCCCATCGTTGCTAGATTACTCCATAGATTGATATTGGTGATGTGTAGAAAATTTTAAATTTCTGCAACGATCCCCAACAGACCAATCACGGACATAAGAGAGGACACTTCTATCTATTAATTAGCTAGCTAACACAATATATGAAACACCTAAATTAACCCCCCCAATACCCCCAACCCCCCCCCCCTTAAAAAAACCAAAACCCCAGCCCCTGAAATGCTGACGCGTGGATGCCTATTGGTCCCGGTTGGTGCCACCAACCGGGACCAAAGGCCCTCCTGCCTGGGCTCGGCGCACCGGCCACGTGGAGGCCCATCTGTCCCGGTTCGTGTAAGAACTGGGACTAAAGGGCTAGGGCATTAGTAACGACCCTTTAGTCCCGGTTCAAAAACCGGGACAAAAGGCCCTTACCAACCGGGACGGATGACCCTTTTTCTACTAGTGCAAATTTATTTCAAGAAAAATATTGTAACCAATATTATTGAAGTTTCACAACTTGACTCATCCGCAATGGACTAAGAACACGGCTAGGAAACCTTCTTCGGGACTAAAACCCAACCACACCCTACTCTATCCCTTTATGGCCAAGTGTACACTCCACATGTAAGAATGAACCACAATGCTGGACTAACTACTTGCATCCTCGTCGTCTTCAACCGCAGCTGCATCCGATAGCCTAGTATGGTACTGCTTGAACCTATTCCTGTATTTCATTTTGTTGTAGGGTGAATCGACAAGCACAACAGGAGCTCTCTTCTGAATTTGTCGATGTAGGCCTGCATGCGAGGATATGTTAGTATCGTTCCATACGTTTCAGAAAATGATAGAATTTTAGGTGTTACTCTATGTACTTCGTCATATTGCAACCTCAGTTTTACTCCTGTAAATAATTCGATGTTCTTCAGCATGTACAGTGCACAAAAAGAACTGCAACATTTTATGTTGTTAGATTAGCATTTCAGATATTAACAATCTAAAACAAAAACAAAAGTTAATATTGTTGACTGACGTCTCATCGGATTTTGGCACATTAATATTTCGTACTGGCTATTGCGTCACGTTAATGTCTTCCCACGCATTGCTTTCAATCCCATAGACTCGCATCGCTGCTTTCAGATGTGCTTCCATCCCACGTACCTGCAAGCCCAATGGGATTAGAAGTTGCCTACGACTAATACTTACATACGATGTTAAATCATTTCTTATAATTAAATATGTTGAAATTCTCACCACGTTATTTACTTCTCTGGGTACCATACACTGGAAAAGTGAATCAATAACCTGAATCTCCTTCCTTTTGGGGTTTACGACCACAAGGAACCAGTGGATGTTTAAACTGTTCGTAGGTAGGAAAACCTGAAGTGCACAGATAATTAGATCAACGTGTATAGTAATAAAAAAATCTGTTCTACATCAGGTTAAAATACCATATCATGTTTCAGGTAGGTGGTGCCTTGTGTTGTTCCAGGAATGCCTGCCAAAGCGTCCTCGTAGCACTCCTCTATCCTACCATCTCTTTCGAGCTTAGCGACGCCGAACACCCTCTCAATGTAAACCAGTTGGCCGTCCCTTGTGTCAATTGGTTCATCATGACGCATGAGCTGAATCGCAGCATCAACCACCTACAACAATAATCAAGTTAATTGTATTGTACAAAAATGAAACTTCATAAACTAATTTGTGAAATACCATCTTACTTCGTCACCCAACCATACGCCATCTTCAGATTCATCTTTATGGGCGAGGCATTGCAAATGCTTTGATAGCACGACAATGTCATCAACTAAGACCATTTGTTTTTCACGATTTGTAGTGTTGATCAGTGACGCCACGAAATCCTGTCGAACCACATCTAGCTGGTCCCTCTGGGTTTTAGGAACTTCTGACCTCTTTTTTAAGTTGCTAGAGCCGATTTTCCTCTTTTTATTGTTCGTGTCCTCGGAATCATTTGTACACTCTGATGGAGTCTTGTTTTTCCTTTTTTTCATCTCAGTATCGTACAAAGCATACTCGTCATTCTTAAATAATTGCAATACCACCCTTTTCTTTTCGCCCCATGATTTAGTGGCACTACTAGGAAAATGCTTATAGGTAGACATTTAGCACTAGCGTTGATTAAAGACCACACACTACTGCTATTTAGCAGTAGCGCCGGACAACACCAGCGCTGCAAGCGCACGTTTGCAGTAGCGCGGGATTTCCGGCCAGCGCTGCTGTTGATGGGACACGCTCTCGGCCCCCTGTCGCAACTTTAGCTATATCGCTGGGCCTCCTTCCCCACGTTGCCGCTAAGCCCACCTCTGCTTCCTCCCGCGCTGGCCCGCGCACCCCTCCCCTCTCACTCACTCACACTCACACGCTCACACTCACAGAATCCCTCAATCCCCCGATACGGCCGCCGCCCCGCCTCCTACTCTGGCCGCCCTCCCCCGCGCGGGCCCTCTTTCCCCGTCGGCCGCCCTTCCCCGCGCCAG
>NC_041392.1:93118772-93272450 GCF_002162155.2 Triticum dicoccoides | reverse complement strand
ACCGAGAGGTACTCCTCCCTCCTTCCTCCTCCTCCCTCCCTCCCTAGTTATTGTTATTATAGAGTAGTTATTTTGAATCCTATATAGTTGAAAAAATGTAGGTTCTTAGAATAATGTAGGTTATGATCGAACCCTAGCTAGGAAAGATTAGGTAGTATGAACCCTAGTTAACTCGTATGAACCCTAGGTTTTTAAATTTAGCTAGGTTTTAAAGTTAGGACAGAAATTTAGCTAGGTTTTTAATTAGGTGTAGTTAATAGAATTTAGGTGTTTTAGGTGTATTTAACAGAATTTTAGGTGTTTTAGTTGTTTTAGGTGTAGTTAACTGAATTTTAGGTGTTTTAGTTGTTTTAGGTGTAGTTAACAGAATTTTAGGTATTTTTTTAGTTAAAGCAATTGTTGTTATTTTTTTAGTTAAAGTAATTTTTCCTGTTATATGCAAATTTGAAGTGGACATGTCATATTTTGAACATGTCACATTTTAGACATGTCATATTTTTCTGAGTGGCCTATGTTTTGCCAGAAATGTCGATTCGTTTACGTTCTGGCAAATTTCAGGCGCTCGATATGTCCTGCTTTTTGCAAAGGCCATGCTTAATTTTGCTAAGTGTTTACTAGCACACATGCCCGTGCTTTGTAATGGGATAATAAAATTACATGCCTCTAGCTCAATATAAGAATGGATCAATACCTCCACATGTCCGTATTCTCTAGTTCAACATGACGCCCTTTAATTAGAGTCAAACCAGTATATTCTTTTTTATTGGCACGTGCCTGCAATTTATTTCAATTATAATTAACCAGCATATTCTCTTTTATTGGCACATGCAAGCTACCACCGTCAATAATTTATGGCGTCTATTATTCTGAACAAGCCGACCTAGCTCGATATGCCGGATGCGGAGCAGGCCCAGTATGGGAGTGATCGAACTTGTCACCTCAAAGACCCAATCACAAGTTGCTAGCCACTCAAACAAACACGTCTTGCTAACCAATGGTCAGCGTGAATATTTAAGAATCTAATGCAACGTCAGATTTGAAACATTATTATTTATTTTTTTGAACTTTAAGAAAATGATAACTATGAACTGCCAAATATACTTGGCAACGTGAACAATTTTCCAAATTACGAACATTTTCTGAAAATTCCATACATTTTAAAAACACAAACAAAAAATTTGAACGTTTTTTTTTTGTAATTCAGAAATATTTCTTAAAAGCATGAACCTTTTATAAAAATACGAACATTTTTTGAATTTGTGAACAGTGTTTGGAAATGGGAACATGTTTTGAACATTTAGAAGAAATTTAGAAAATGTGTTTCTTCATGCAAAAAGTATATTTTATTTTTGAACATATCGCAAAACAAGAATAATTTATGAATTTGTAATATTTTCTAAATCTTGAACAAATTTGAAAACCCCAATCACTTTTTTATAAAATGGGAATAGTTTTTAAAATTTTGAAAAAAAATTGGAATGGGAAAAAATTTAAGAGTGCAAACATTTTCGAAATAGGAACAAAATTTTGGAGTTCGTAACATGAACTACCGAATATACTTGGCAACGTGAACAATTTTATAAAGTTCCATACATTTTTGCAAAAAAAAAAACAAGAACCAAAGAATTGAACGGAAGGTTTCTTGAATTTGACATACATTTCTTAAAAACATGAACCTTTTATAAAAATATGAACATTTTTAAGTTGTGAACACTTTTATAAAATGCGAACATGTTTTGAACATTCAGAGGAATTTTAGAAAATGTGTTTCCTTAGTGCAAATATTATTTTCAATTTTTGAACATATCGCTAAAACAAGAATATTTTCCAAATTTGGGACAATTTTTAAAATCTTGGACGATTGTGAAAAATATAAAAATTTTCTGAAAGATGGGAATAAATTTTGATTTTTCTTAAAATAATTGGAACAAAAAATGCTAACATTTTTGTAATTCATAACTTTTTACGAAATTTTGAATAAAAATTGAAATTACAAACATTTTTTGAAATTTTTTAATTTCAGAAAAAGTTAAAAAAATAGACTTTGAATGATAAAAAAGGAAATAAAAGAGAAAGAAACAGAAAAGGAAAAATTGAAACACGACACAAGAAAAAATTGGCGGCCCAGTCTTGGGCGCCATGTGCGTACCTCGAACTATTTGGCGTGGTGTGCGGGAAATAGGATTTTGATTGCTGCGTGGGCAGAAAAAACATGGGCTGACTCTACTGGGCAATAGGGCGCGCGGCCATGTACGTAATTCTGCACAAATCGTTTTTCCTTTGCTAACACACAGACATACAAAATTGTCTCAAAAAGAAAAGACAGTCATACAAAAGTTTTGTACCACATTGGATAGAAAAAAACTATCTTGACGGTGAATGGATGAAAAAATCGGAGAAATGCACCTTGCTTTATTAGTATATACTAGCACATATGCACGTGCGTTGCAACGGGAGAAAAAATAGCATGCATTTAAAATTAGTGAGAATTATATGTGCAAGCAAAACCCTGTGTGCACGTGAAAAAAGAATATTTAGCTTCTCGGTTTCATCGGGTGTGAAGTAATCAATCCGCTACTTTTCCATTCATTGATCGAGGGCATTTAAGAGTTTTATTACATCATCGTACGCCAGAGAAGGCCCATGAATTATTCAATCTACTTTTCCTTTCAATCCAGGAGATTTGAAGGTATGAAGTTTCTGAATTAGGAAATATGAACCCTTTTCTAAATCCTGAACAGTTTTTGGAAAAATATATACACTTTAAAAAAACGTGAAAAAAATTTGAAACATGAACATCTTTTAAAATTCACAAAGATTTTTTGAAAACACCAATTTTTTTATAAAAACATGAACATTATTTGAATTTGTGAACATTTTTTTAGCACGGGAACATGTGTTGAAAATTCATAACATTTTTCGAAAAGGTGTATATTTTAACATTATTTTGAATTTTAGAAAAACGCAAACAAAATTTGAAAAATCAAATCTTTTGATATTAACAAACATTCTTTTAAAACACCAATTTTTTTTATAAAAACATGACCATTATTTGAATTTGTGAACATTGTTTTAGCACGGGAACATGTGTTCAAAATTCATAAGATTTTCGAAAATGTGTACCTTTTAACATTATTTTGAATTGTGAAATTTGACTAAAACAAGAATATTTTTCCAATTTGGAGCATTTTTAAAAATTCGATTTTCATTTTAGAAATCTCGAACAATTTTGAAAAACAACAAAAGTTTTTGAGAAAATGGGAAACTTTTTCAAGTTCTGCATATTTTTCATAATAGTAACAAAATGTTGGAATTCCAAACCTTTTCTATAATTTGATTTGTAAAAAAATTCTGAACATTTTTTTGAGAATTTTGAATTTATGAAATAAATTATATGAAAAAACTAAACTTGGAAGGGAAAAAAGAGATAGGGAAGGAGAATAAAAATAGAAGTACAACACAGAAACAAAGAAAACGGCGCCAACCCATTATCGGTCGTCTTGTGCGAAACTCCGACTATTTGTCGCCCCATACGGAAAATAGAATTTTCCTAGCTGCGTGGGCCGAAAATAAGTGGGCGGGCTTCGCTGGCCCACAGTGCGTGGCCCACGTATGAAAATCTGGAAAAAAAAATTGCAGACGAACGCATAAGAATTTATTACCACCTCAGATAGGGAAAAAAACTTTTCGGCGGTGAACGGATGAAAAAATCAGAGAAACACACCTTGCTTTATTAGTAAGTATATATATATATATATATATATATATATATATATATATATATATATATATATATATATATATACATATAGGTATAGATATAGATTAATTTTGTTTTCATAATTAAGCATATTGTTCTCGACGTCGACGATGCCTATCCCACATCCTCGTCGTCGTCGACTCGGCGGAGGATTCCTGCTTGAGCAGAGGGGCCATGTCCGGGACTAGGCTCCGCCGGGCTGGTACTGGGTTGTGCTACCTTCTGGTGAGCGCAGCTTAGTGAGGAGCCAGCCCGTCGTCGACCGGGAGCGTCTTTGGTGGCGGTCACGTGGGCCTGCATCGGTGTAGAGGCTTGAGTCCCCCGCGCAGGTGGTACAGCACCATGTCACAGAGGAGGATGCACACGTCCAGCGCTACATGGTTGCGTTGGCGGACGACAAGTTCTCCAATACCTGGCAGATTCTTCAAGGATCTCACTAGAGCTATGATCCTGTGATGGTTCCTTCTCTTTGGGTGTCCACCGCGGCCCACTGAACCTAGAGGAGCTATTATTCGAGATGTATTAGTTATATTATATGATGATCTTT
This sequence comes from Triticum dicoccoides, assembly GCF_002162155.2. Classification (NCBI taxonomy): domain Eukaryota; kingdom Viridiplantae; phylum Streptophyta; class Magnoliopsida; order Poales; family Poaceae; genus Triticum; species Triticum dicoccoides. The sequence goes on along the minus strand of NC_041392.1, from coordinate 93,268,143 downwards.
GCTACAAACTACTATATATGTATTCGATGATGGATTATTAATTACCTATTAATTATTTGCTTATTGAATGCAAAAGATGAGCGCGGTCTGTGCTACAAACTACTATATATGTATTCAATGATGGATTATATGATGATATTTGCTACAAACTAGGTTTGATGATGATCTTTGCTACAAACTACTACAAACTACAAATTTTAGGTGTTTTAGTTGTTATATGATGATCTTTGCTACAAACTACTATATATGTATTCAATGATGGATCATTAATTACCTATTAGGAAATGTCTCACAACGAAAGGGAATTCGCTATGTGCGAGTACTGCGAAGATGAGAGTGGTCTGTGCGACAGGCCTCACCTGGTAGAAGGTCGGCGCTTCAGCATCAAGCTCCAAGAGACCTTCGATGTTGAAATGGTACGCAACATCGACAAGTGTTTTTTTGTTATTTTTTGCACGACTTCTTTGCTTCTTCAACGTGTAATTTCCGTCTTTACAATTCGACTAGCTTATCCCTTGCCATGCAAGATGCTATGTCTTGGAGAAGATGGGTTTTGAAGATCATGAAAGCATGGGGACAAAGATAATTCAACTAAGGACCCACCATGGTTATGATTTTGCTGTAAATCTATACAATTCTGTGAACTCATCCAATTTTGGTTGCCTGAATTGGGAAGCACTTTGCAAGGCGTATGATTTTCATGAGGGTATGCTTCTCACCTTTGATCTTGGTGATCTTGACATCGACGAAAATAGTATGACCATTTGGGTCCTTGTTGACACGCTTCCAGTTCTACCGTTGTGTGAGTTTCTCAAACATATTTATTAAGTAATTTATATTGTTTATTTCAAAATAGTTGACAACTTATTTCCATTGGCATCTTATTTTCATTCTTTGAAAAATGTACGGAAGATGGTAGACAGAACCTACTACTACAATGATGAAGCACAATTAACTTATAAGGAGAAAGATGGTCTTATCGCATTTTTTACTGATCTTGAGAATTACAATAGCTATTATCAAACTCCTCCACATTATGGTCAATACGTGCCACTAGTGCAGGTGTTGAACTACGGTAACATCAATGGAGATAGCATGGTAAGATTTTCTACTATTACAACATCCATGCATCTTTTGCATAAATTTTTCTAAAACTAAACTACATTGCTAACTACAAAGTTATTACTATGTTTTTGAACAGAAAATACCGATGGATTGTGTGCCTCATCTGATGTTGCCGAGAGGTCGCGTTGATGTTATGAGCTTATAGCCACCACGGCCAGGTCAGCCGCAGTATCCACATTACTCCTGTCCATACCGGATTTCTAAAAGTAAGGAAGCCATAATAATAAATGATTTCAAAAAATGTTTCGACCATCGTAGAGAGCTACTTGGAAGCAACATTGTGTGTAGGCCAAGACTTGGAGATAGGATGATCTCCGTTCTTTATTATGGAGAGTCCATTTTCCTTAATGGAGAGTCAATGTCTATCTTGTTTTATGATATTTTACCTGAGAGAGGGTAGAGTAGGTCCTATGAGAGGAGTAGGTCGTAGCTAGAATGTGTTATTATGTGCTACAATGTGTTAGAGTTGATGATGAGGAGGAGGAGTTGTGATTATGACTAGTGACCAACTTGTTATATGATGTCTCATTGACAAACATTGTTTGATGGTGATGACAAGTGGTAATGAATATGCTATTTAAACAGACTAGTTCATGACGAGTTGTTATTGTATAAAAGATATATCTGTTTAAACATGTACATCGCCAAAATGCGAAAAAATATAAATTTTAGCAATGGCGTGGGCCAAAATATTACCAGCAGCGCTCATTTACCAGTAGCGCTTTCCGGTGTCGCGCTACTCGTATCTGAACTTACCAGTAGTGCTGGCCTAAACAAGTTCTACTGCTACAAAATAGTTGTAGCGCCATAGCAGTAGCGTGGCGCCCGCGCTACTGGTAGCTTAAAAACCAGCGCTACTGGTAAGGTTTTCCCTAGTAGTGTGGCGTTGATTCAACCACACTTACTTGTTGCTGCTTTCGAAAGGATTCATCATGGCTGTCATCATCTCTGAAGGCACGGGGCTCTTCAGGATCTAGCGATCCCGTAGCCTTCACAGAGTGCTGCTTACTCCGTCTGTTGAACGGATTCTTCCATACGAAATAAACCGCGTGTTAGCCTTTAGCAGATTCTTGCTCAATTATAGGTAAAACTAGCGGGTCAACCCGCGCATTTCCGCGGCTAGAATTTTATTATATACTCCCTCCATTTAAAAATATAAGGTGTGTTAGTTTTCAAAAAGTCATATGTGTGCTTGTTTGACCATGTTTTAGAAAATATGTATCGACATCTACAATACCATATTTTTATCATTGATCCATCATGATAAGTATTTTCATATTTTATTTTTTTATTGTAGATGTTGATATTTTGTTTTATAACTCGATCAAACATACATAAGTATGACTTATACAGAAACCAATACACCTTATATTCTGAAATTAATTGATGAAATATTGTTTATTCTTTTCACAGCCATGTGTTGGCCCTTTAGCATTTGCTTTTATGTGTGTGGAAACTAAGATAGCATCATGGAAGGCTCAGGGGCTGGAATTATTGTTACTTCCCCACGAGGTGATAAATTTTGTTATGTTTTAAGGTTGATGTTCCCTTATACTAACAACACAACTGAGTATGAGGCCTTGCTCCATGGTCTTTGGATGGCTAAAGAGATTTGGTGGCTCAGCAAGTTTCAGGAACTTGGGAATCCAAAGACCCACTCATGGTGGTTTATCGCTAACAGGTTGATGCTATTGCTAGTCATTTCAAAGGTTATCAAGTGGAACACATTGATCCCCGGAAAAATGAGGCAGCTGATGCTTTAAGCCAGCTCGGATTCCAGTGTAAGCCAGTACCTCCTAATGTTTTCCTTGATATTTTGAATAAGCCTTCAGTTAAATTTCCTACGAAGGAGGATCTTACTATCACTGACCCGGAGGCACAGTTGGTGGCGGCTCTCCATGTTATTCCTGATTGGACATTCCCGTATTTGGCTTATATGACCCAAGTGAATTACCTGAAGATGAAACTCTGGCCAGACAGATAACCCGGTGGTCTAAGTCAATGACCATTGTCAAGGGTGAGTTGCATCGATGCAGTGTCACAGGGGTGTTTCAGCGTTGTATATCTCCTGAGGAAGGCCGTGAGATTCTACGAGAGATTCATGAAGGAGATTGTGGCCATCATGCCGGTTCTAAGTCTCTCGTGGCTAAAGCTTTTCGTTATGGGTTCTATTGGCTGACGGCTCATGCTGATGCAGAGGATCTAGTTAGCAAATGTGATGGCTGTCAGAAATTTTCCAGACGAGCTCATGTGTCGGCTCAAGAATTGAGGATGATTCCAATTACTTTGTCGTTTAAAGTCTGGAGGCTAGATATGGTCGGGCCTTTTAAAAGATCCAAGGACAAAAAGACTCACCTCTTAGTGGCAGTTGACAAATTCACAAAGTGGGTTGAAGCAGAGCCGGTCAGCAAGTGTGACGCCACAACGATGGTTCAGTTCATCAAATCATATTCATGCTCAACGCAAACACCAAATAACACTTATTCAGGTTCAACACTAATCCCGAAAGTATAGGGAGTGTGCGATGATGATCATATCAATCTTGGAACCACTTCCAACACACATCGTCACTTTACCCTTAACTAGTCTCTGTTTATTCTGCAACTCCCGTTTCGAGTTACTAATCTTAGCAACTGAACTAGTATCAAATACTAAGGGGTCGCTATAAACACTAGTAAAGTACACATCAATAACATGTATATCAAATACACTTATGTTCACTTTGCCATCCTTCTTATCTGCCAATCACTTGGGGTAGTTCCGCTTCCAGTGACCAGTCCCTTTGCAGTAGAAACACTTAGTCTCAGGCTTAGGACCAGACTTGGGCTTCTTCACTTGAGCAACAACTTGCTTGTTGTTCTTCTTGAAGTTCCCCTTCTTCCCTCTGCCCTTTTCTTGAAACTAGTGATCTTGTCAACCATCAACACTTGATGTTTTTCTTGATTTCTACCTTCGTTGATTTCAGCATCACGAAGAGCTTGGGAGTTGTTTCCGTTATCCCTTGCATATTATAGTTCATCACGAAGTTCTACTAACTTGGTGATGGTGACTAGAGAATTCTGTCAATCACTATCTTATCTGGAAGATTAACTCCCACTTGATTCAAGCGATTGTAGTACCCAGACAATCTGAGCACATGCTCACTAGTTGAGCGATTCTCCTCCATCTTTTAGCTATAGAACTTGTTGGAGATTTCATATCTCTCAACTCGGGTATTTGCTTGAAATATTAACTTCAACTCCTGGAACATCTCATATGGTCCATGACGTTCAAAACGTCTTTGAAGTCCCGATTCTAAGCCGTTAAGCATGGTGCACTTAAACTATCAAGTAGTCATCATATTGAGCTAGCCAAACATTCATAACGTCTGCATCTGCTCCTGCAATAGGTCTATCACCTAGCGGTGCATCAAGGACATAATTCTTCTGTGCAGCAAAGAGGATAAACCTCAGATCACGGATCCAATCCGCATCATTGCTACTAACATCTTTCAACACAATTTTCTCTAGGAACATATCAAAATAAGCATATGAAAGCAACAACGCGAGCTATTGATCTACAACATAGATATGCTAATACTACCAGGACTAAGTTCATGATAAATTAAAGTTCAATTAATCATATTACTTAAGAACTCCCACTTAGATAGACATCCCTCTAATCCTCTAAGTGATCACGTGATCCAAATCAACTAAACCATGTCCGATCATCACGTGAGATGGAGTAGTTTTCAATGGTGAACATCGTTTATGTTGATCATATCTACTATATGATTCACGCTCGACCTTTTGGTCTCCGTGTTCCGAGGCCATATCTGCATATGCTAGGCTCGTCAAGTTTAACCTCAGTATTCTGCTTGTGCAAAACTGGCTTGCACCCGTTGTAGATGGACGTAGAGCTTATCACACCCGATCATCACGTGGTGTCTGGGCACGACGAACTTTGGCAACGGTGCATACTCAGGGAGAACACTTCTTGATAATTTTAGTGAGAGATCATCTTATAATGCTACCGTTAATCAAAGCAAGATAAGATGCATAAAAAGATAAACATCACATGCAATCAATATAAGTGATATGATATGGCCATCATCATCTTGTGCTTGTGATCTCCATCTTCGAGGCACCGTCATGATCACCATCGTCACCGGCGCGACACCTTGATCTCCATCGTAGCATCGTTGTCGTATCGCCAATCTTATGCTTCCACGACCATCACTACCGTTTAGTAATAAAGTAAAGCATTACATCGCGATTGCATTGCATACAATAAAGCGACAACCATATGGCTCCTGCCAGTTGCCGATAACTCGGTTACAAAACATGATCATCTCATACAATAAAATTCAGCATCATGCCTTGACCATATCACATCACAACATGCCCTGCAAAAACAAGTTAGACGTCCTCTACTTTGTTGTTGCAAGTTTTACGTGGCTGCTACCGGCTTAAGCAAGAACCAATCTCACCTACGCATCAAAACCACAACGATAGTTTGTCAAATAGACTCCGTTTTAACCTTCGCAAGGACCGGGCGTAGCCACACTTGGTTCAACTAAAGTTGGAGAGACAGTCGCCCGCAAGCCACCTTTGTGCAAAGCACGTCGGGGGAACCGGTCTCGCGTAAGCGTACGCGTAATGTTGGTCCGGGTCGTCTCGTCCAACAATGCCGCCGAACCAAAGTATGACATGCTGGTAGGCAGTATGACTTGTATCGTCCACAACTCACTTGTGTTCTACTCGTGCATATAACATCAACATAAATAACCTAGGCTCTGATACCACTGTTGGGTTTCGTAGTAATTTCAAAAAAATTCCTACGCACACGCAAGATCATGTGATGCATAGCAACGAGGGGGGAGTGTTGTCTACGTACCCAACACAGACCGACTGCGGAAGCGATGACACGACGTAGAGGAAGTAGTTGTACGTCTTCATGATCCAACTGATCAAGCACCGAAACTACGGCACCTCCGAGTTCGAGCACACGTTCAGCTCGATGACGATCCCCGGACTCCGATCCAGCAAAGTGTCGGGGAAGAGTTCCGTCAGCACGACGGCGTGGTGACGATCTTGATGTACTACAGCAGCAGGGCTTCGCCTAAACTCCACTACAGTATTATCGAGGAATATGGTGGCAGGGGGCACCGCACACGGCTAAGGAATAGATCACGTGGATCAACTTGTGCGTCTAGAGGTGCCCCCTGCCTCCGTATATAAAGGAGCCAAGGAGGAGGGGTGCGGCCAGCCCTATGGAGGCGCAGGAGGAGTCCTACTCCTACCGGGAGTAGGACTCCCCCCCCCCCAATCCTATTCCAAATAGGATTCCCAAGTGGGAAAGAGAGACATAGGTGGCCGGCCACCTCTCCTAGTACTAGTTGGACTAGGGGAGGGGGGAGGCGCGCAGCCCACTATGGGCAGCCCCTTTCACTTTTCCACTAAAGCCCAATAAGGCCCATATGGCTCCCGGGGGTTCCGGTAACCTCCCGGTAATCCGGTAAAATCCCGATTTCACCCGGAACACTTCCGATATCCAAACATAGGCTTCCAATATATCAATCTTTACGTCTCGACCATTTCGAGACTCCTCGTCATGTCCGTGATCACATCCGGGGCTCCGAACAACCTTCGGTACATCAAAATGCATAAACTCATAATATAACTGTCATCGTAACCTTAAGCGTGCGGACCCTACGGGTTCGAGAACAATGTAGACATGACCGAGACACGTCTCCGGTCAATAACCAATAGCGGGACCTGGATGCCCATATTGGCTCCTACATATTCTACGAAGATCTTTATCGGTCAGACCGCATAACAACATACGTTGTTCCCTTTGTCATCGGTATGTTACTTGCCCGAGATTCGATCGTCGGTATCCAATACCTAGTTCAATCTCGTTACCGGCAAGTCTCTTTACTCGTTCCGTAATACATCATCTCACAACTAACATATTAGTTGTAATGCTTGCAAGGATTATGTGATGTGTATTACCGAGAGGGCCCAGAGATACCTCTCCGACAATCGGAGTGACAAATCCTAATCTCGAAATACGCCAACCCAACATCTATCTTTGGAGACACCTGTAATGCTCCTTTATAATCACCCAGTTACGTTGTGACGTTTGGTAGCACCCAAAGTGTTCCTCCGGCAAACGGGAGTTGCATAATCTCATAGTCATAGGAACATGTATAAGTCATGAAGAAAGCAATAGCAACATACTAAACGATCGGGTGCTAAGCTAATGGAATGGGTCATGTCAATCAGATCATTCAACTAATGATGTGATCCCGTTAATCAAATAACAACTCTTTGTCCATGGTTGGGAAACATAACCATCTTTGATTCACGAGCTAGTCAAGTAGAGGCATACTAGTGACACTCTGTTTGTCTATGTATTCACACATGTATTATGTTTCCGGTTAATACAATTCTAGCATGAATAATAAACATTTATCATGATATAAGGAAATAAATAATAACTTTATTATTGCCTCTAGGGCATATTTCCTTCAGTCTCCCACTTGCACTAGAGTCAATAATCTAGTTCACGTCGGCATGTGATTTAACAGCAATAGTTCACATCACCATGTGATTAACACCCATAGTTCACATCGATATGTGATCAACACCCAAAGGGTTTACTAGATTCAGTAATCTAGTTCACATCGCTATGTGATTAACACCCAAGGAGTACTAAGGTGTGATCATGTTTTGCTTGTGAGAGAATCTTAGTCAACGGGTCTGTCACATTCAGATCCGTAAGTATTTTGCAAATATTTATGTCAACAATGCTCTGCACGGAGCTACTCTAGCTAATTGCTCCCACTTTCAATATGTATCTAGATCGAGACTTAGAGTCATCCAGATCTGTGTCAAAACTTGCATCGACGTAACCCTTTACGGCGAACCCTTTTTTTCACCTCCATAATCGAGAAACATATCCTTATTCCACTAAGGATAATTTTGACCGCTGTCCAGTGATCTACTCCTAGATCACTATTGTACTCCCATGCCAATTAGTGTAGGGTATACAATAGATCTAGTACACAGCATGGCATACTTTATAGGACCTATGACTGAGGCATAGGGAATGACTTTCATTCTCTTTCTATCTTCTGCCGTGGTCGGGCTTTGAGTCTTACTCAACTTCACACCTTGTAACACAGGCAAGAAACTTTTCTTTGACTGTTCCATTTTGAACTACTTCAAAATCTTGTCAAGGTATGTACTCATTGAAAAACTTATCAAGCGTCTTGATCTATCTCTATAGATCTTGAAGCTCAATATGTAAGCAGCTTCACCGAAGTCTTTCTTTGAAAAACTCCTTTCAAACACTCCTTTATGCTTTACAGAATAATTCTACATTATTTCCGATCAACAATATGTCATTCACATATACTTATCAGAAATACTGTAGTGCTCCCACTCACTTTCTTGTAGATACAGGCTTCACTGCAAGTCTGTATAAAACTACATGCTTTGATCATACTATCAAAGCGTTTATTCCAACTCTGAGAAGCTTGCACCATTCCATAAATGGATCGCTGGAGCTTGCACACTTTGTTAGCTCCCTTTGGATCGACAAAACCTTCTGGTTGCATCATATACAACTCTTCTTCCAGAAATCCATTCAGGAATGCAGTTTTGTTTATCCATTTGCCAGATTTCATAAAATGCGGCAATTTGCTAACATGATTTGGACAGACTTAAGCATAGATACGGGAGAGAAACTCTCATCGTAGTCAACACCTTGAACTTGTCGAAAAACCTTTTTGCGACAATTCTAGCTTTGTAGATAGTAACACTACTATCAGCGTCCGTCTTCCTCTTGAAGATCCATTTATTTTCTATGGCTTGCTGATCATCGGGCAAATCCATCAAAGTCCATACTTTGTTCTCATACATGGATCATATCTCAGATTTCATGGCCTCAAACCATTTCGCGGAATCTGGGCTCATCATCGCTTCCTCATAGTTCGCAAGTTCATCATGGTCTAGTAACATGACTTCCAGAATAGGATTACCGTACCACTCTGGTCTGGATCTCACTCTGGTTTACCTACGAGATTTGGTAGTAACTTGATCTGAAGTTACATGATCATCATCATTAGCTTCCTCACTAATTGGTGTAGTAGTCACAGGAACAGATTTTGTGATAAACTACTTTCCAATAAGGGAGCAGGTACAGATACCTCATCAAGTTCTACTTTCCTCCCACTCACTTCTTTCGAGAGAAACCTCTTCTCCAGAAAGTTTCCGAATTTAGCAACAAAAGTCTTGCCTTCGGATCTGTGATAGAAGGTGTATCCAATAGTTTCCTTTGGATATCCTATGAAGACGCACTTCTCCGATTTGAGTTTGAGCTTATCAGGATGAAACTTTTTCATATAAGCATCGCAACCCCAAACTTTTAAGAAACGACAGCTTAGGTTTCTTGCCAAACCATAGTTCACATGGTGTCGCCTCAACGGATTTAGATGGTGCCCTATTTAACGTGAATGTAGCTGTCTTTAATGCATAACCCCAAAACAATAGTGGTAGATCGGTAAGAGACATCATAGATTGCACTATATCCAATAAAGTACGGTTATGACGTTCGGACACACCATTATGCTATGGTGTTCCATGTGGCATGAGTTTGTGAAACTATTCCACATTGTTTTAATTGAAGACCAAACTCGTAACTCAAATATTTGTCTCCGCGATCAGATCGTAGAAACTTTATTTTCTTGTCACGATGTTTTTCCACTTCACTCTGAAATTCTTTGAACTGTTCAAATTAGACTTATGTTTCATCAAGTAGATATCCCCATATCTGCTCAAATCATCTATAAAGGTCAGAAAATAATGATACCTACTGCAAGCCTTAATATTCACCGGACCACATACATCAGTATGTATGATCTCTAACAAATCTGTTGCTTGCTTCATTGTTCCGGAGAATGGCGTTTTAGTCATCTTGCCCAAAAGGCATGGTTCGCAAGAATCAAGTGATTCATAATCAAGTGATTCCAAAATCCCATCAGCATGGAGTTTCTTCATGCGCTTTACACCAATATGACCTAAACGGCAGTGCTACAAATAAGTTGCACTATCATTATTAACTTTGCATCTTTTGGTTTCAATATTATGATTATGTGTATCACTACGATCGAGATCCAACGAACTATTTTCATTGGGTGTGTAACCATATAAGGTTTTATTCATGTAAACAGAACAACAATTTATTCTCATACTTAAATGAATAATCGTATTACAATAAACATGATCAAATCATATTCATGCTCAACGCAAACACCAAATAACACTTATTCAGGTTCAACACTAATCCCGAAAGTATAGGGAGTGTGCGATGATGATCATATCAATCTTGGAACCACTTCCAACACACATCGTCACTTTACCCTTAACTAGTCTCTGTTTATTCTGCAACTCCCGTTTCGAGTTACTAATCTTAGCAACTGAACTAGTATCAAATACTGAGGGGTCGCTATAAACACTAGTAAAGTACACATCAATAACATGTATATCAAATACACTTATGTTCACTTTGCCATCCTTCTTATCTGCCAATCACTTGGGGTAGTTCCGCTTCCAGTGACCAGTCCCTTTGCAGTAGAAACACTTAGTCTCAGGCTTAGGACCAGACTTGGGCTTCTTCACTTGAGCAGCAACTTGCTTGCTGTTCTTCTTGAAGTTCCCCTTCTTCCCTCTGCCCTTTTCTTGAAACTAGTGATCTTGTCAACCATCAACACTTGATGTTTTTCTTGATTTCTACCTTCGTTGATTTCAGCATCACGAAGAGCTTGGGAGTTGTTTCCGTTATCCCTTGCATATTATAGTTCATCACGAAGTTCTACTAACTTGGTGATGGTGACTAGAGAATTCTGTCAATCACTATCTTATCTGGAAGATTAACTCCCACTTGATTCAAGCGATTGTAGTACCCAGACAATCTGAGCACATGCTCACTAGTTGAGCGATTCTCCTCCATCTTTTAACTATAGAACTTGTTGGAGATTTCATATCTCTCAACTCGGGTATTTGCTTGAAATATTAACTTCAACTCCTGGAACATCTCATATGGTCCATGACGTTCAAAACGTCTTTGAAGTCCCGATTCTAAGCCGTTAAGCATGGTGCACTTAAACTATCAAGTAGTCATCATATTGAGCTAGCCAAACGTTCATAACGTCTGCATCTGCTCCTGCAATAGGTCTGTCACCTAGCGGTGCATCAAGGACATAATTCTTCTGTGCAGCAAAGAGGATAAACCTCAGATCACGGATCCAATCCGCATCATTGCTACTAACATCTTTCAACACAATTTTCTCTAGGAACATATCAAAATAAGCATATGAAAGCAACAACGCGAGCTATTGATCTACAACATAGATATGCTAATACTACCAGGACTAAGTTCATGATAAATTAAAGTTCAATTAATCATATTACTTAAGAACTCCCACTTAGATAGACATCCCTCTAATCCTCTAAGTGATCACGTGATCCAAATCAACTAAACCATGTCCGATCATCACGTGAGATGGAGTAGTTTTCAATGGTGAACATCGTTTATGTTGATCATATCTACTATATGATTCACGCTCGACCTTTCGATCTCCGTGTTCCGAGGCCATATCTTCATATGCTAGGCTCGTCAAGTTTAACCTGAGTATTCTGCTTGTGCAAAACTGGCTTGCACCCGTTGTAGATGGACGTAGAGCTTATCACACCCGATCATCACGTGGTGTCTGGGAACGACGAACTTTGGCAACGGTGCATACTCAGGGAGAACACTTCTTGATAATTTTAGTGAGAGATCATCTTATAATGCTACCGTCAATCAAAGCAAGATAAGATGCATAAAAAGATAAACATCACATGCAATCAATATAAGTGATATGATATGGCCATCATCATCTTGTGCTTGTGATCTCCATCTTCGAGGCACCGTCATGATCACCATCGTCACCGGCGCGACACCTTGATCTCCATCGTAGCATCGTTGTCGTATCGCCAATCTTATGCTTCCACGACCATCACTACCGTTTAGTAATAAAGTAAAGCATTACATCGCGATTGCATTGCATACAATAAAGCGACAACCATATGGCTCCTGCCAGTTGCCGATAACTCGGTTACAAAACATGATCATCTCATACAATAAAATTCAGCATCATGCCTTGACCATATCACATCACAACATGCCCTACAAAAACAAGTTAGACGTCCTCTACTTTGTTGTTGCCAGTTTTACGTGGCTGCTACGGGCTTAAGCAAGAACCAATCTCACCTACGCATCAAAACGACAACGATAGTTTGTCAAATAGACTCCGTTTTAACCTTCGCAAGGACCGGGCGTAGCCACACTTGGTTCAACTAAAGTTGGAGAGACAGTCGCCCGCAAGCCACCTATGTGCAAAGCACGTCGGGGGAACCGGTCTCGCGTAAGCGTACGCGTAATGTTGGTCCGGGTCGTCTCGTCCAACAATGCCGCCGAACCAAAGTATGACATGCTGGTAGGCAGTATGACTTGTATCGTCCACAACTCACTTGTGTTCTACTCGTGCATATAACATCAACATAAATAACCTAGGCTCTGATACCACTGTTGGGTTTCGTAGTAATTTCAAAAAAATTCCTACGCACACGCAAGATCATGTGATGCATAGCAACGAGGGGGAGAGTGTTGTCTACGTACCCAACGCAGACCGACTGCGGAAGCGATGACACGACGTAGAGGAAGTAGTCGTACGTCTTCACGATCCAACCGATCAAGCACCGAAACTACGGCACCTCCGAGTTCGAGCACACGTTCAGCTCGATGATGATCCCCGGACTCCGATCCAGCAAAGTGTCGGGGAAGAGTTCCGTCAGCATGACGGCGTGGTGATGATCTTGATGTACTACAGCAGCAGGGCTTCGCCTAAACTCCGCTACAGTATTATCGAGGAATATGGTGGCAGGGGGCACCGCACACGGCTAAGGAATAGATCACGTGGATCAACTTGTGTGTCTAGAGGTGCCCCCTGCCTTCGTATATAAAGGAGCCAAGGGGGAGGGGTGCGGCCAGCCCTATGGAGGCGCAGGAGGAGTCCTACTCCTACCGGGAGTAGGACTCCCCCCCCCAATCCTATTCCAAATAGGATTCCCAAGTGGGAAAGAGAGAGATAGGTGGCCGGCCACCTCTCCTAGTCCTAGTTGGACTAGGGGAGGGGGGGAGGCGCGCAGCCCACTATGGGCAGCCCCTTTCACTTTTCCACTAAAGCCCAATAAGGCCCATATGGCTCCCGCGGGGTTCCGGTAACCTCCCGGTAATCCGGTAAAATCCCGATTTCACCCGAAACACTTCCGATATCCAAACATAGGCTTCCAATATATCAATCTTTATGTCTCGACCATTTTGACAAAGCCCTCTGTCCCCGTCAACTTGGTAGGCCCACAAGTCAGCCTCCCACTATGCTGGGTTCCAGCTGGCAGGGGGAATATTCATTTTTTGTGCATAATAAGGAGGCACTTCCTTGCGTGCGAAGATAGCTGGTGGGTCCAACATGTCATCGGGGGCACGTTATTTTCGTGAAATACAAAGGCCCTTCCGGTGGGTCCCAGATGTCAGGTGGAGGAATCATTATTTTGCGCGTAATAAGGAGGCATTTCCTTGTGTGCGACCGTGGACCCAGCTGTCAGCCTCTCCACGCACAGTCTACTTCTGATGGTTTTGTTCATTGACCACGTTGACCACGCCGCGCCGAGCGCATCCAAGGTGGTGTACTACGGCGAGGCCCCGGACAACAACGAGCCAAAGATGGGAAGACGCGGGAGTAGAGTCGCAGACACAGAGAGGTGTACGAGGGTTAACTGGTTCTAGTGCAGTGTGGTTCGGCAGTCGGTGGAGAAGAACTGGAGGTGTGGAGGGGTGGAGGGATGGACTGGCCAACGGTGGAGTAGCTCTTCATAGCGAAGCGTGCTAAGCAGAGCTGCTAGCAGTAGGAGGCGGGAGGTGGTCCCGGCGGCGCTGGAGGAAGAAGACGAGAGATTGAAGATGGATGCCGGTCGTTGGATGTAAATCCAACGGCTAACATGTCAGAATCATTTGTTGACTAAATTGACAAAGACTTGCGTTGGCTTCGACCTATTGGCCCACATTTCAGCCTCCAAAAATGTGGCACGTATTCAACCCATTTTTTCAGAATTTACAATCTTTTTTTGTGCGGTAGAATTTACAGTCAATTTGATCTTTTTTTGAATTACAGCCATTAACTGGGCTAGGTGAACAAATAATGTAGCGTCCATGCGGCCCATTTATTTTATTTCCTAAAAAATTACAGGCCATTTGCACTTTCTAGAAATACACGATTTTGCTGGGCTGATTCTAATTATAATGTTGGGTTGGGCCAGCAATGTTATCAAAAAATAAAAAGGGGCTGAGCATTTTGTTATAAATATAATTAAATAATAAGTGGTATTATTACATTCGTCCTTAAATCTTACCAAGCTTTTGTACACAATCACTAGGAATTTCGTGCCAAAACAATCCGGGATTTTATTTGTTAAGAAATTATTCTTATAAGTTAATAAGATGTGGGATATTGTTTTCTTACATATGTAAGTATCTGTTAAATATATGATGACAATAAAAATAATATATAATAACATATAAAATATATTTTTTAGAAAAACAGGGAGCATCTCCCCAGTTTCATTGCTGAGAAGGAAACCACAACATATTCTGATACAGCAACTCAAAGAGCAGTTTGAAAGCAAAGCTAGAAAAGCTACAAACTAGGGGGTGGATGAACAAGTTCTCTGAATAACACAAATCACCCGAGTGGTGCCAAAGGCAGAGCGGATAGAGCACTCAAATGACACAAGGAGGGTCCAGCGAAGCCTTCATGGTCTTCAGCCGAGGGGCCGTGTCAGCCTGCGGCGACCAGTAAGCAAGCGGAGACACCGGGCTGGAAGGCGTAGCATGGTGGATGTCCCTCTTTTCAGCGCCATGTGCCCATCATCTTCATCAGAGATCTTGAGACGAGCCCACGGGTCCAGCCCCAGAGCAGGTCGAGCCTTGTTCAGCCACAAGTGATCGCCAACGGTTTATGGAGGGATCTTGTTAGGGTTTCCACGAAGCTCATCAACTTGTCCTTGTCGGATCCGAAGGAGAGAATCGCCCAGTTCCATTTTCGACCATGAATAAAACTTCCAACATGATGTTAACCCTGTTTGAAAAGGCCGTGTTAATATAAATGCTCTGCCTCTGAAAGTTGCAGTTTCTTATCTAAAACTGAACTTGCAGTTTCTTTTCTGAAACTGAAACTTACAGTTTCTTCTCTGAGAATCACATTGTCTGCACTTTTATACTCCTATGAAACTACATTTTTAAGTGCTAAAAATAGATCTCTAGAATTCATAAAATACTTCATATGCTCAATACTGCAAATCTAAAATTCAAAAGACATTCATATCTGAAAGTACTCTCAAAATACACAACACAAAACACAATTCACAACCTGCAAATACTGACAACCCTAAGCTCCTCCTGACAATTCACAACCTGCCCGACTATTGGGCGGGGGGGCAGCCCCCTCCTATTCCTCGGCGGCAGACAGCCGCCCCGTGATGTGAACGGCGAGGGAGACGATGGCGGGGAAGCATCATCGGGCCAACTGCTTTTCTCCACTTTCAGTTGGGTTCCGTCGACGAAGACTCCACCGGCTCGCTCTGGCAGGACACCCTCACAAACGGCACCCTGTAGATGCTCGATCCTTCAATCTCTGGTGGATGTTCCATCTAGGATCGATACTCCCACCACTGCTCCCTCACGATTGGATTCGGTGAATCTGTTTGCTCCATGGCCCAGAGGAGCAGCTCTATGTACTCCGGCGCGACTCCCTCCGGGAGTATCGCCGCCTTTTCGCTCTGTTGCAGATATTTGGCCATGGATGTCGCCGTCGCCGCTAGTTGGTCCTTGTTGTCAAACCAAGACTGTATCTCCAACATCCTAGCTAGCTTCGCAGGGTCGCCGTCTGCGATCCTCACGTATCGGTTGTACTCCTCCATCGATCTACTTCTCCATAGCACCTTCACTCGCCGGCGGTGGATTTTGAATGGAAGAGGAGAGGAGCAGCTCTGGTTTTGGATTAGAACGGGAGAGGAGCGACTCTGGTTTTGGACTGGAACAGGAGAGGAGGGGCGGTGGTTTTGAAATGTAAGAGGAGAGGAGCGGCGCTGCATTTAGATTGGAACAGGAGAGGAGCGGCGGTGGTTTAAGAGGAGAAGAGCGGAAGAGCGGCGCTGGTCTTGGAAGTATGCATGTCACCAAAAATTGTATCGTTTGGTTCGTATCTGAATGTACTTTCAAATTATATTATTTTTGCAACGTATAACATATATTTTATGTGCGAAAATCATGGTCAATTATGACCCAGAATAAAAGGGAGACTAGTTACTGTGGGGTCGCTTTATTAATTGAAGGGTAAATTGATTTTGATTTTGATCCAGTCACATCGCGCCGTCCCTCTCGTCCAATCCTAAATCGCTGCCGCATGCTCGTCTCCCTCTTCTCCATTGCAAAACCACCTCCTCTCTGCTGTACAAAAGTATACATTTTTTAAAAGGCTAGAGGGCAGGGCATTCTAGCTTGGTCGGTTTCACGAGAGGCGAGGGCCTTTGTGATTTGACGGCTCATTACTGCTGGATGGCGGGGCCTTGTGATTTGACTGCTCGTATAAATGCACCGACGACCTGATCGAGGAGGAGCAAAGAACCGTGCGGTATACTCAAGTTTTCCACTGGAGTAGTACTGCGACGGAGGAGCACGAAACACGGCAGCCTAGTGCCATATGGCGATAAAAAATGATCTAATTTGCTAGTCATCTCATTGTTAGCATTGTTCTATTCATTCCCTAAAAAAACCGTTGTTCTATTCATGCCTCGCAGAGAACGTGACACGTGCGGCGAAACACCCGAAGCAAAAGATGAAACACAGGAGCAAAAGAAGAAGGAAGATTATCACCCCAAATGATCTAATTCGCCGCGGAGGCATAACTGCTTCTTCATCGCCTCCACGACCTCCATCTCCTTGCGCGTCTCCTCCGCCATCTTCTTCATGTTGTCCATGACGCGGGATTTCTCGACGCGAGCCTTCATCACATAACGGTTCACCATACGCGGTACTAGAGAGGCTAGCAATGGTGGAAAGGTGAGAGTGCGTATAATCCATGGACTCAACATTAGTCATAAAGAACTCACATACTTATTGCAAAAATCTATTAGTCATCAAAATAAAGTACTACACGCATGCTCCTAGGGGGATAGATTGGTAGGAAAAGACCATCGCTCATCCTCGACCGCCACTCATAAGGAAGACAATCAAGAATTAAATCATGCTCCGACTTCATCACATAATGCTTCACCATACGCGCATGCTACGGGGCTCACAAATTAAACACAAGTATTTCTCAAATTCACAACTACTTACTAGCTTGACTCTAATATCACCATCTTCATATCTCAAAACAATCATAAGGAATCAAACTTCTCATAGTGTTCAATGCACTTTATATGAAAGTTTTTATTATATCCCTCTTGGATGCCTATCATATTAATTAGGACTAATTTTATAACCAAAACAAATTACCATGCTGTTTAGAGACTCTCAAAACAATATAAATGTCACAGCCCCAGTTCAGGCCTTGCCTGCCTTTGCATTAGCCTCCATGTATCATGTCTAAATTCTATTAATTTTGAAATGGGGATGACAAACCCTAGCACCAAAATTAAATCAAATAGGTTCAACTTAAAAAACATCTTCAAGAACCCAAAATGCTCTTTAGAAAAGTTCATCATTTTTGAATTGGTCTAGAACCTCTGGCAAAAATGGTGCACACCTTTCTAGGTCATTTTTGGATTTTTGAATTAAATCATAAGTATTTGCATTTGGACATTTAAATCTTATAAATAATTTTAAATGTCCAAATAATCTTGAAAGTATTTTAAGGTTGTTGGAAATAATCCAAGTATATGCCACAATCATTTTCAAGATTTTTCAAAATGAATTAGTATTTTTACTAATTCAAAAGAGAATAGAAGTAATAGAAAATTGAAACAGAAATGGAAAAGAGAGAGAGAGAGAAGAAACCTACCGTGCAGCCCAACATTGTAGTGGCCTTATGGCCAAAGCCGGCCCGGCCCACCTCCACCTCCCCTGTCGTCTTCTCCCTCAGACCAGTAGGCAGAGCGTGTGCTCGCCGCGCGCGCACACGCACCGGGCCACCTCCTGCCTGGCTGCCTGCGTCCCCGACGCCTGGACGCCTCCTTGTGACGTCACGCGGCCCCCTGACCTCTCCCACTCTCCCCGTGCTCCTCCTCCCCTCCTCTGCTCTCCCTTCCCCTCTTGCCCGAGCGCATCCGTTGCTGCCGCTCATCGTTGCCGCGTCCACCGACCTCCCCGCGCCCATTCGGGTATGCCACAAGCTCCACCTCGACCCCTGCGTCCTCTGCACCAAGCCAGGCGCCTCCAGGAGCCCCGTGACGACGTCCCCGACCTCTTCTTCCTCCTCGGGTCGCCGGAGATCCCCTTCACCGCCCGCTCGCTCCGACGCTTCGCCGAGCCCGTTTCGACGCCTCTGCACTCGTCGTGAACCCCTCCTCCTTTCCCCTCTTCTCTCGTGCTCGCGCTCGTCCCCTAGCTCCATTTTCCATCACGGCCAAGAGCTTCTCGCCGCCGGCCATGGCGCAGCCGTGGCCACAGCCACGCAAGCTCACAACGGAGTGCCTCACCGTGCTCAGGAAGCTCCCAGGAGCCGAACGCACGCACCAGCTCCTCCCCTAGCACACCACAACCCCTAAACCGTCGTTGCCCGAACTCCGGCAGCCGCCACGGATTCCACTCTGGCGAGCTCCGGCCACCCCCGCACCTCCCGTTGGTCTCCCTAGATGCGCATGGGCACAGGATATCCTCTGGTGCCCCTGGCGTATCGATCCGTCGCCTCTGGCGAGTTCCGAGTGAACTCCGCCGCGGTTCGAGGTCACCGCCGGCGAGGCTCCGGCGACTGCCGACGTGGCCATCATTAATGCTAATGACGCCTAACTAACCCCTCCAGCTCACTGACACTTGGGGCCCACGCTCTAATTAACCTGGGTTTTACTTCTCTTTAGATTAAACTAACCCCACAGGCCCCATGGGTCAGTTTGACCTGGCTACGTCACCGTTGACCTGGTCTCACACGTCAGCCACATAAACCAGCACTGGGTCACTGACCAGTGGGCCCCACTGGTCAGGTTTGACCCGGACCAGCCCTGTTGACTTGGTGACATCATCATGACGTCAGGCTGACTCAGTAATCCTTTTTCTGGAATTTAAATAAATCTTAAATGATTTATTTATTTCAGAAAATGTCCAAAACTTCTAAAAATCATAGAAAATCAACCGTAACTCTAAATGAATTAAGTTATATATGAAAAATGATCAGAAAAATCCAAGGAATCTGTTTATGGCATTTGCATGCATGTTAGAGCAACTTATGTCCTCTGTTTAGGACAATTCAATTAAATGGCATTTAAGAAAGCACATATGGGGTTTGATTTTCAACCTAGTGTTCAAGCCAACTCCATTTAACTTGTTGCTAGTTGCATTAGCTCAATCAACAGCATAATGCCATGTCATGATCATGCATCATATTGTGCATTGCATTGATTGTGCTTCTTTCTCTGTTGCCGGTATTTGTCCCCTCTCGATAGACGTGGTCTCAACGATGAGTTCGATGACACCGATGAAGACTCATGCTTATCTTCAAAAGTTCCAGGCAAGCAGAACACCCTTGTTCATTCCGATACAATCCCACCCTCTCGCTCCTACTCTCTTTTACTGCATTAGGACAACAACGATTCAACTGTTACTTGCTGCGGTAGTTGAGCCCTTATCCTCTGCATGACCTGTCATTGCCACAGTAAATAGATAAAACCATCTAGCATGAGTAGGAGTTGTTTGAGCCCTGATGTGCCTACTCATTCATGCTTGTTTGTCATGCCTGCTACTGCTTAGAGCTGAGTCAGGTCTGATTCATCGGGATGAATTGGGAACAGTGATGAACATGTCCTACTGTGTGTGAGCTAAGTGTGTGAACACGATTTGGTAAAGGTAGCGGTGAGAGGCCATGTAGGAGTACATGGTGGGTTGTCTCATTGCAGCTGTCCTCAGGAACTGAGTTCTGTGTCTGTGATCCATGAACAACTACTACCACTCATTGGGATCCTTAATTGACCCTCTCGGCTTCTTAATCACCCTAGTACATCTGTCCAGGAGTTGCAACTAGTTTCTGGTGTTTGTAGGTTATGTGTTGGTGGCCGTGCGTAGCGCTGACCCTAGGGGTGGGCTATGTTGCAGTAGATACACCGTGGCACGATGTACCGGGCGCCCGTTTGGTGTCTCGGGAACCCTTTCACATCGTTCGGGGCCGTATGTGGAAACCTCGGCCGGACTCCCTGCGGATGGAACCTGGATAGGCGATAAACCTGGACTAGAGACTTATGTGTTTAGGTAGGCCGTGGCCGAAACCCTTGCCAGGCTTCTGCTTGAAGGTTGCCGAGATACATGACGTGTATATGGTGGTAAGTGGTGGGAGCGTGTGTGAAGAAGTACACCCCTGCAGGGTTAACATTATCTATTCGAATAGCCGGATTCCTCGGATATGGAAACTTGGACCCCTTGAATAGTTCATAGACAAGTGAAAGTGGATACTCTAAAACTCGCAAGATAAGTGTGAGTGCTATGGATGGTGTTCTCGCAGGGAGACGGGAGCGGATCCATAGTGGTGTATTGGTATGGTGAATTTGTGGACTCGTGTGCGCCACCTCAAAAGAGTTACTTGCAGTCGTAGTTCAGGTTAGCCACTGAGTCAAAGCTGGCTTGCTGCAGTTAAACTCCACCACCCCTTTATTGATACCGATGCATATGTAGATAGTTCTGATGTAAGTCTTGCTGGGTACATTTGTACTCATGTTTGCTTATTTTATGTTTTGCAGAGAGACGTCAGTCTCACTAGTAGTTCCGTGTGGACTTCGACGTTTAGCTTGATACCTCAGCTACGATCTTGTGCCCTCAGCAGGATCTGGTAGATAGTCAAGCTTCTCAGCCTTTTTCATTTGTAGATGTCTGTACTCAGACATGTTAAGCTTCCGCATGTGCTTTGACTTGTATGCTCTGAACGTTGGGTCATGAGACCCTTGTTTGTAATATCTCGCTCCTCGGAGCCTAATAAATACTTTGAGTCGTAGAGTTATGTTGTGATGCCATGTTGTATTTACCCATATCGAGCATATTGTGTGTATGATTGAAATGCTTGGTATGTGTGGGATCCAACAATCTAGTTGTTTATCCTTGGCAGCCTCTCTTATGGGGAAATGTAGTCTAGTGCTTCCTTGAGCCATAGTAGTCCGCTACAGCCCGGTTCACCGGAGTCCTGCTAGCCTAGCACTACTGCTCAGATCACTTGACTGGGCGGCATGTGTTTCACTTCATTCCTGTGTCTGTCCCTTCGGGGAAATGTCACGCGGTGACATCCGGAGTCCTATTAGCCCAGCGCTACAGCCCGGGTTCACACGCTGCTGACCGACATGCTCGATGTGATTCATGTATGCCTGTCCCCATAGGTTAGTGCCGCTTTGGGTTCACGACTAGCCATGTCGGCCCGTGTTCTTTGTCATATGGATGCTAGCGACATTATCATATACGTGAGCCAAAATGCGCGAATGGTCCCGGGCCATGGTAAGGCGACACCCGTGGGAATACCGTGCGTGAGGCCGCAAAGTGTATTGAGGTGTTACCGGCTAGATCGATGTGACTTGGAATCGGGGTCCTGACAGCATTGGTATCAGAGCCTGACTGCCTGTAGGATTACCAAGCCAAATCGGTCAAAGTTGTGTCTAGAAATGCTTTAGTTATGTAGGGGAATTGATTGTGGAAGGGAATGTAAGGCTCTCTTTACTCCTTTACCTTATGCCCTTCTGATCTGAGTCAACCTCTTCTTTTCTACGGGGATTAAGAATTAGGCCTTCTCATCTTTCTATCAGGATGACGTGTTACTAATCCATAGACTTATAGAATTGATAGTTTCAAGCCTCAGTTCCGTTCCTACTACCTCCGTATGTTGTCAGTTGATCTCGGAACCTTGATATTGTTGTTGAGTGGCTATGCCACCATTTTTGCAGGTTGTCTCAAATCTTTTTGAGCATTTACAACCGTTATGCTGTCCGAGTCATCCCAGGTTTCTAAGTAGTCTGATGCATTTGCAAACCCCTTCCTCCTGTTCCTGATGTCCATTTGGGCCAGATTAATCACACTAATCGGTGAGTTGAGGTACTTTGTTGCCTCGACATATATGCTGGAGCTATTACTATGACCCTAGGTGTTTTAGGGAGTCACCTAGTGATCTAGCCATGTTTTGTATCCCCAGTGTGTGATTCTGGACATTATTCTCAAAAGCATCCCGTGATGCCATGTAATGGTAGGTATTCTATTCATGGGTTCTTGAACCCGAGATTGACCCTACTTACCTCATGTTGATAGTGTTTGATAGTTCCTTTAGGATATTAGTAACCTTGCGACATCCCTCGAGGTCGGTGGTATTTCTTCCTTCCAAATACCATGAACCGTTAAGGCAGAAGTTCTTTGAACCAAAATATCACAATCAGAGTACTCTTGAGGAGTTCTCCATTCATAATTGTGATTCTGTCAGTTCTACCTTTCTGCATGGGTTATCCGGAAGAAACCTGTTGAACTTGATTCGACATACTAATCTATGCATCCACAACTCAGAAAGTTATATGTTCCTTTGAGTTGTCCCTCTTTAGTTGTGCATTCATGTTATCGATGCTTATTTTTCTCGTGGTCCGTCGAGCCATTCTATTTCAGAATGACTAGGAGAAACAAACTCCAGTACCTCATCCATATCCAGGATTGGGTCAAAGTAGTTGTGTTCTGCAGATCAAATGCCATCTAGCTTTTGCTCTGTTCTACCCAGGACTATTACCCCTTTTATGTCAGGACTGTCATGAGAATTGCACCACCTCTTATGAATTCTTGACGCAGCAATGCTTCTTGCCATCATTTTTCATTCCTCAGTTCCGTGTTATTATAACCGGAATGCCGACGGGTGAACCGTGATGTGTGAAAGCAATATTCCTAGCAACTCTGTTGCTTGGTAGTTAATGGACAATACTCTCATTCTTAGTGTGCGGGTAATTAAATCACCATCCTAAGATTGATCGTGCTACCTAGTCCTTATTTCCTGGTGCACTCTTCGATCAACGAGTTGGGATTTTGCCAAACCCTTGCTCTATTGATCATATCGTCTTGCTCTGAAAAGCAAGACTGATCTCGAGCTTAGTATCATATCAGTGGTTCGTGATGTTCCGATTATCTTCTCGGAAGTATTACCTGGTTGTCACCTGACCGCTATGTTGAGTTCGTGATCATGTTGGTTTTCCTCCAAACCACCCATTCTCCAAGAATCTATGTTGGATACCCTGAGCTAGTTGGTTAAGCTTAACAACAACTTGGAGAGTTGGAAGATGAAAACTTGTCCGATTTAGCTCATCACTAAGGGATATCCTTGTGTGTGTGTGTGTTGAAGAAAGATGATATCTTCATCGACTGATCCCCGTGATCAGCTATTGAATCTATTATCTTGTTCAAACCTTGATTTGAGTGTGGGCTATCGTCAAATCAAATCAGAACCAACGATGTTCGTAATGTTGTCTTACTTGCGGTTGTCCCTCGAGCATACACCATTATATCTTTGGTCTGACCAATACTATCACATTGTTCACATAGTGGTGGAAGTCCAGTGATATGGAGATTCCGATGAGTTGATGTTAAGCCCATCAGCAGCATTTTGTCTCCCCCATGATTCACGTTGAACATTACACTAGTGTTGGAAACTTTATAAGCATTGCCCTCATGTCCCGATCATGAAGCATATGTCCGGTTGAAAGATGTGACTTCCTCTAATTCATGTGCATCTAATGTAAGTTGCCGCCGTGAATTCGAGAAAGTTTGTTTTTGCTTCCTCTGGAATCATCCCAAGTCAGTCATGCATGTGTGAAGTATTCTATGGTCTGATAGACTGATCATCTACATTCTATACGTATCCCTAGCACACCAAGCCAATGATTGATTTGTTCAAGGAGAAGAAGTTTCTTCTTAAGAGTTCGACCTACACAAGGACTTCGATATCCTCGTTGATGGTTCCCCCTGAACTCGGTAGTGTTTCATTTTAAGACTACCAGGTGACCATGCTTGTCTAGGACAACGTGTTCACATGCTTGTAGCAGAACCGGCTCATGTTTTGGAGCTTACTACCGTAGTTCATTCCCCCGAGAATCTCGCAACGTCGTCTCGTCGATTTGTGTTGCAAACCTTCATTTTCCTTTCTAGACTCGATGAGTCTGGAATATCCTGACACCAACCAAATCTGAATCTCAGGCAGATATGATGGTTGGAGCATTTTCCAAGAACTATAATATTGGTCTCTCGATAACCGGTAAAGTGGATGTCGTGGCCAACACATCCAGCCGGAAGACCTATTATTGTAGTATCTCGATTGAAGAAAGTTGGCCACCTTCCCATGAGGATTTCGTAGGACTTACCTCTGTAGTTAATCCTTATGGATTCTTGTGCTCCTGAAGTCCGACCTTTCACTTGATGTCCTAGATACCAAACCATATCAATAAATGAGTTATCCTAGCACATCAAGGAGAACATTAGAAGCGGAGTGCTAAATGTCTCTCGGTCGATTATTCAGATTTTGTTTCCTTGGCCTCGCTAAGGTGAAATCTGAGAAAGTGTTATCTTCCTTTGCATCGGCATCATCCATCACCATTCATCATGGTGGTATCTTGTGTTGCCAGGATCCTTGACACGGATATTGGTAAAACCTTGACGAATATGGAGATACTCAAGTTCTTGAGAGAACGCGCAAGCACCAGGTTTTACCGTTGGCGTTAACTGGGATTTGCCTCCAGTTTCCTCGGTTAGGTTATAACCTTTTCAAACAGTGGACTCACTCTCGACTGTTGAGCTCTTCCCCAGTTACCAGAATCATTCCCGACATTTGCATTTTGTTCCCAGCCTGCACCTCAGTAGTTGTTGTTCAGGATCATCTTCAAAAGTGGACTTACCATGGGTCCCATCCATTTCCGATGATAAGCAAAAATCATCCATTGCGTTGTCTTCAACAAGATAGTCCACATCATCCATCCTAGTCGGAGTATGCCATTCTTTCAAACCCCTTCCAACGATCGATTGTGATTACCTTAGGCTGGTATAAAGAGTTTCAATGATCTTTGTATCAAAAATAATTCTTTTTGCTACTTAAGGGAATATTTCTGCGAGTCACCTTCCTTAAGATGTCTCGCTATGGTATCATGGCAACCCAACCCCTCGCTACGTTGACACCGTTCACCACCCTCCTAGGTGTGGGAATTCCGCTACTTACTTAAACCTTGTCATATGCTCATTTCCATCATTCTTGATGTGTGTATTGTGTCTCATCTCGACAGATGTCGCTATGTCTCGTTCTGTGAGTTGATCGTCGGTTGCTCGATCTTCAAGAAGATCGATTCTTCGAGAGTTTCTTTTCTTCTCGTAATCGCGTGGATGAAGATCTCAAAGGCAAGGATGTCAGAGTCAACGTATGCAACGAATCAACAACCCTAAGAGGTGCAACCTCGATCGTGAAGATTATGTTAATTTGTGTTCCCCCTTCATCTTACCCTACACCTGAATCTCGGGGCGAGATTCTTGTTTAGTGGGGGTGAGCTGTCACAGCCCCAGTTCAGGCCTTGCCTGCCTTTGCATTAGCCTCCATGTATCATGTCTAAATTCTATTAATTTTGAAATGGGGATGACAAACCCTAGCACAAAAATTAAATCAAATAGGTTCAACTTAAAAAACATCTTCAAGAACCCAGAATGCTCTTTAGAAAAGATCATCATTTTTGAATTGGTCTAGAACCTCTGGCAAAAATGGTGCACACCTTTCTAGGTCATTTTTGGATTTTTGAATTAAATCATAAGTATTTGCATTTGGACATTTAAATCTTATAAATAATTTTAAATGTCCAAATAATCTTGAAAGTATTTTAAGGTTGTTGGAAATAATCCAAATATATGCCACAATCATTTTCAAGATTTTTCAAAATGAATTAGTATTTTTACTAATTCAAAAGAGAATAGAAGTAATAGAAAATTGAAACAGAAATGGAAAAGAGAGAGAGAGAGAGAGAGAGAGAGAGAAGAAACCTACCGTGCATTCCACCACTGTAGTGGCCTTCTGGCCAAAGCCGGCCCGGCCCACCTCCACCTCCCCTGTCGTCTTCTCCCTCAGGCCAGTAGGCAGAGCGCGTGCTCGCCGCGCGCGCACACGCACCGGGCCACCTCCTGCCTGGCTGCCTGCATCCCCGACGCCTGGACGCCCCCTTGCGACGCCACGCTGCCCCCTGACCTCTCCCACTCTCCCCGTGCTCCTCCTCCCCTCCTCTGCTCTCCCTTCCCCTCTTGCCCGAGCGCATCCGTCGCCGCCGCTCGTCATTGCCGCGTCCACCGACCTCCCCGCGCCCATCCGGGTATGCCACAAGCTCCACCTCGACCCCTGCGTCCTCTACACCAAGCCAGGCGCCTCCAGGAGCCCCGTGACGACGTCCCCGACCCCTTCTTCCTCCTCGGGTCGCCGAAGATCCCCTTCGCCGCCCGCTCGCTCCGACACTTCCCCGAGCCCGTTTCGACGCCTCTGCACTCGCCCTGAGCCCCTCCTCCTTTCCTCTCTTCTCTCGTGCTCGTGCTCGTCCCCTAGCTCCATTTTCCATCACGGCCGAGAGCTTCTCGCCGCCGGCCATGGCGCAGCCGTGGCCACAGCCACGCAAGCTCACAACGGAGCGCCACACCATGCTCACGAAGCTCCCAGGAGCCGAACGCAAGCACCAGCTCCTCCCCTAGCACACCACAACCCCTAAACCGTCGTTGCCCGAACTCCGGCAGCCGCCACGGGTTCCACTCCGGCGAGCTCCGGCCACCCCCGCACCTCCCGTTGGTCTCCCTAGATGCGCACGGGCACGGGCTATCCTCTGGTGCCCCTGGCGCATCGATCCGTCGCCTCTGGCGAGTTCCGAGCAAACTCCGTCACGGTTCGAGGTCACCGCTGGCGAGGCTCCGGCAACTGCCGACGTGGCCATCATTAACGCTAATGATGCCTAACTAACCCCTCCAACTCACTGACACTTGGGCCCACGCTCTAATTAACCTGGGTTTTACTTCTCTTTAGATTAAACTAACCCCACGGGCCCCACGGGTCAGTTTGACCTGGCCACGTCACCGTTGACCTGGTCCCACACGTCAGCCACAGAAACCAGCCCTGGGTCACTGACTAGTGGGCCCCATAGGTCAGGTTTGACCAGGACCAGCCCTGTTGACTTGGTGACATCATCATGACGTCAGGCTGACGCAGTAATCCTTTTTCTGGAATTTAAATAAATCTTAAATGATTTATTTATTTCAAAAAATGTCCAAAACTTCTAAAAATCATAGAAAATCAACCGTAACTCCAAATGAATTAAGTTATATATGAAAAATGATCAGAAAAATCCAAGGAATCTGTTTATGGCATTTGCATGCATGTTAGAGCAACTTATGTCCTCTGTTTAGGACAATTCAATTAAATGGCATTTAAGAAAGCACATATGGGGTTTGATTTTCAACCTAGTGTTCAAGCCAACTCCATTTAACTTGTTGCTAGTTGCATTAGCTCAATCAACAGCATAATGCCATGTCATGATCATGCATCATATTGTGCATTGCATTGATTGTGCTTCTTTCTCTGTTGTCGGTATTTGTCCCCTCTCGCTAGACGTGGTCTCGATGATGAGTTCGATGACACCAATGAAGACTCATGGTTATCTTCAGAAGTTCCAGGCAAGCAAAACACCCTTGTTCATTCCGATACAATCCCACCCTCTCGCTCCTGCTCTCTTTTACTGCATTAGGACAACAACGATTCAACTGTTACTTGCTGCGGTAGTTGAGCCCTTATCCTCTGCATGACCTGTCATTGCCACAGTAAATAGATAAAACCCACTTGCATGAGTAGGAGTTGTTTGAGCCCTGATGTGCCTACTCATTCGTGCTTGTTTGTCATGCCTGCTACTGCATAGAGTTGAGTCAGGTCTGATTCATCGGGGTGAATTGGAAACAGTGATGAACATGCCTACTGTGTGTGAGCTAAGTGTGTGAACACGATTTGGTAAAGGTAGTGGTGAGAGGCCATGTAGGAGTACATGGTGGGTTGTCTCATTGCAGCCGTCCTCAGGAACTGAGTTCTGTGTCTGTGATCCATGAACAACTACTACCACTCATTGGGATCCTTAATTGACCCTCTCGGCTTCTTAATCACCCTAGTACATCTGTCCAGGAGTTGCAACTAGTTTCTGGTGTTTGTAGGTTATGTGTTGGCGGCCGTGCGTAGCGCTGACCCTAGGGGTGGGCTATGTTGCGGTAGATACACCGTGGCACGTTGTACCGGGCGCCCGTTTGGTGTCTCGGGAACCCTGTTCACATCGTTCGGGGCCGTATGTGGAAACCTCGGCCGGACTCCCTGCGGATGGAACCTGGATAGGCGATAAACCTGGACTAGAGACTTATGTGTTTAGGTAGGCCGTGGCCGACACCCTTGCCAGGCTTCCGCTTGAAGGTTGCCGAGATACATGACGTGTATATGGTGGTAAGTGGTGGGAGCGTGTGTGAAGAAGTACACCCCTGCAGGGTTAACATTATCCATTCGAATAGCCGGATTCCTCGGATATGGAAACTTGGACCCCTTGCATAGTTCATAGACAAGTGAAAGTGGATACTCTAAAACTCGCAAGATAAGTGTGAGTGCTATGGATGGCGTTCTCGCAGGGAGACGGGAGCGGATCCATAGTGGTATATTGGTATGGTGAATTTGTGGACTCGTGTGCGCCACCTCAAAAGAGTTACTTGCAGTCGTAGTTCAGGTTAGCCACTGAGTCAAAGCTGGCTTGCTGCAGTTAAACTCCACCACCCCTTTATTGATACCGATGCATATGTAGATAGTTCTGATGTAAGTCTTGCTGGGTACATTTGTACTCATGTTTGCTTATTTTATGTTTTGCAGAGAGACGTCAATCTCGCTAGTAGTTCCGTGTGGACTTCGACGTTTAGCTTGATACCTCAGCTACGATCTTGTGCCCTCAGCAGGATCTGGTAGATAGTCAGGTTTCTCAGCCTTTTTCATTTGTAGATGTCTGTACTCAGACATGTTAAGCTTCCGCATGTGCTTTGACTTGTATGCTCTAAACGTTGGGTCATGAGACCCTTGTTTGTAATATCTCGCTCCTCGGAGCCTAATAAATACTTTGAGTCGTAGAGTTATGTTGTGATGCCATGTTGTATTTACACATATCGAGCATATTGTGTGTATGATTGAAATGCTTGGTATGTGTGGGATCCGACAATCTAGTTGTTTATCCTTGGCAGCCTCTCTTATGGGGAAATGTAGTCTAGTGCTTCCTTGAGCCATAGTAGTCCGCTACAGCCCGGTTCACCGGAGTCCTGCTAGCCTAGGACTACTGCTCAGATCACTTGACTGGCCGGCATGTGTTTCACTTTGTTCCTGTGTCTGGCCCTTCAGGGAAATGTCACGCGGTGACATCCGGAGTCCTGTTAGCCCAGCGCTACAGCCCGGATTCTCACGCTGCTGACCGACATGCTCGATGTGATTCATGTATGCCTGTCCCCATAGGTTAGTGCCGCTTTGGGTTCACGACTAGCCATGTCGGCCCGGGTTCTCTATCATATGGATGCTAGCGACATTATCATATACGTGAGCCAAAATGCGCAAACGGTCCCGGGCCATGGTAAGTGATTTGAGGTGTTACCGGCTAGATCGATGTGATTTGGAATCGGGGTCCTGACAATAAATGAAGTACAAGAGTTCATCAATTTCTATGAAATAAAACCACCATCGTGCTCTAAAAAGATATAAGTGAAGCACTAGAGCAAATTTTGCCTAGCTCAAAAGATATAAGTGAAGCACATAGAGCATTCTAATACATCACGATTCATGCGTGTCTCTCTCAAAAGGTGTGTACATTAAGGATGATTGTGGAAAACTAAAAAGCAAAGACTCAAATCATACAAGACGCTCCAAGCAAAACACATATCATGTGGTGAATAAAAATATAGCCTCAAGTAAAGTTACCGATAGACGAAGACGAAAGAGGGGATGCCTTCCTGGGGCATCCGCAAGCTTAGTATTTTTGACATCATTTAATATTACCTTGGGATTCCTTGGGCATCCCCAAGCTTAGGCTCTTGCCACTCCTTATTCCATAGTCCATCAAATCCTTACCCAAAACTTGAAAACTTCACAACACAAAACTCCAACAGAAAATCTCGTAAGCTCCGTTAGTATAAGAAAATAAATCACAACTTTTGGTACTATTGTGAACTCATTCTTTATTTATATTGGTGTAATATCTACTGATTCCAACTTTTCCATGGTTCATACCCCCAATACTAGCCATAGATGCATCAAAATAAGCAAACAACACATGAAAAACATAATCTGTCAAAAACAAAACTGTCTGTAGAAATCTGGAGATTTTGAATACTTCTGTAACTCCAAAAATCCTAAAATATTAGGAAGTCCTAGACAATTTTTTTATTAATCCTCTGCAAAAATAATCAGCATTTTATCACACTTCTGTTAAATATGATAATTGTTTTCGTGACCGCAAAAGTTTCTGTTTTTCAGCAGGATCAAATTAACTATCACCGTAGGCTATCCCAAAGGTCTTACTTGGCACAAACACTAATTAAAACACAAAACCACATCTAACCAGAGGGTAGATGAAATATTTATTGCTAAACAGGACCTAAAAATCAAGAACAAAAATAAAATTAGGTTGCCTCCCAACAAGCACTTTTCTTTAAAGCCTTTTAGCTAGGCATTGATAATTTTAATGATGCTCACAAGAAAGATAGCAATTGAAACACAAAGAATGCATCATAAAACACGTGACAAACACATCTAAGTCTAACATACTTCCTATGCATAGGCATTTTATAAGCAAACAATTACCAAGACAAGCAAAAACTAGCATATGCATGGTAGAAGAAAGAAACAATAGCAATCTCAACACGACGAGAGGTAATTTAGTAACATGAAAATTTCTACAACCATATTTTCCCCTCTCATAATAATTGCATGTAGGCTCTGTGACAACCTTATTTTGGCCCCCTCTTATTTGCCTGATTTTCATTTGGATTTATTTCGAAAGTTGGGGTTTCTGAATCTTTTCATATGGAATTAGACACTTGGGTACCCTTGGCTTTCACCCAAGTGCATCATTCCCCTCTCTAATCATCATTCCCCTTCCGATCCATCTCAAAATAATCTTGGGAATATTTTTCTTAAATGAAAAATATTCATTTTTCTTCTCTAAAACCCTAGCTAGTTCAATGAGCTCCAAATCAACCCTCATTTTCCTTGCCCACAAAAATCTGAGAAAATTCCAAAATATTCTTTGAACCCTAGGGCACCTTCCTGAGCAAAAATATTTCATCAATTTTTGGAATATTTTCGCTATAGAAAATATTTTTTGTTCTGTACAAAAATGGTGGTTTCTACAACAACTACCATTTTACTTGCTCCCCTGTGCCTGAATTTTCTTGTGCATCATCACCTTAGTAGATGATGGCTAGCCTCCAAAGCACAGCCCCCAACTCCCAGCCATTTGACCTCAGTAACACCTCAAAGTTACTGACCAGAAACTTACCTGGCGTGTAAAATTTTCTCTACTGCATCTGGAGCCAAACCAAAGCGTGGTAACATTCAAAACTACCACGAACAACATGCCAGCCATGGATTTTGGGCTTAGGTCGGCATGAGGTCGGAGTTCACGCGGTGACCGCGTTCATCCAGGCGTGCTGGCAAGCAGCCGACGTGCTCTGTGATGCGCCCGAGCCTCTGTTGATCGCGTTCTCGCTTCCCCGCCTGCCTAAGCGTGCCAAATCTCGCAACCATCATCGTCTCAACGCCATTAACTCCCCCTGGCGCTCGCCGATGCTGGAGCTCGCCGCAGCAAGCACGGGCACGGTCTGGCCAACCCAACAGTGCGGTGCGCGTTGTGCTCGTCGCCTTCTCCTCGTTCCTGTGCTCGTCCCCGCTCGCCCACAGTTGTCACGTGAGCTGCGTCGCCTTCTCCCCCTCTGACTGACGCCGCTCATCGCTGTGCACCATGGACAGGTGTCCACTGGTGGAGCTCGAACCCCCCCTCTCCGCTCGCCTATAAATGGAGCCGCCCTCAGCCTCCTCGAGCACCATGCACCACTCCCACACACCCCACAAGCGCGTAGAAAATCGTAGCCCGGCCGGGCATGCCGCAGGCTGCCGCCCTCGAGCTCGAGCTCGGCGGCGATCCCCTGTGGTCGCCATAGTAGCTCCAACCCCTCTTAGGCCAGGGCGATCCTTGCAGGCCCTCCGCCTCTCTCCGGTGAAGCCATCCCGTCCCTCTGGAGCCCCTGAAGTTGCCTCTAGTCGTCGTCTTACTCATCTCTGACGACCACCGTCCTCTGCCTCCGCTTGCGAGGACGATTCCGATGCCGTACGACCACCCCTAGCTACACTACAGGTATGGGCAGGTGCGCCTCAACCCCCTCTCTCGATCCCTCCCTCTGGTTTTGGCCAAGGAGCCCTCGTCGACAGCGAGAGCTCCGGCAAAGCCGTGACCCTCCTCTGTTTCCTTCTACCCTCCTTCTCACCTGACTAGCGGGACCTCCTAGTCAGCCACTTCGTACGCGCGCGAAGCGGTACGAGTGGTGGCGCCCTGAGGCTTTACGCCTTCGACGTCACCCCCCTAGTCTGTTTCATTAAATTCAAATTCAATTCAATTCCAGAGAGCCTCAAATAGTTATAAATTTTTAACTATAAGTACAAATGAATTGATTCTTTTTGCATTATGTTCTTTGCAAAGAAATCTAGCAGCTCACCAAAAATGAGATTTTTCTGAGCTATCTAGAATTTCTGGTGATTTTTAGAAGAGTTCTTGATATTTTCTTCTTGTGTTTAAAATTATTTTCAAAGGGTGAGGCTTGTCTTGAGGATCACCAGAAGGCTTGTGAACCTCATCTGCATTAGGGCAAGCCACGACAACATTTTCATGGTGCCATTTCAATATTGATGATTTTCTGACTTGAATGAAATGATTAATCCATGCTTTTAAATAACTTTAAGGTTATTTATATTCTGCTAAGTGTGTGTTGGTATTATGCTTGATTTACAGAACCTTGAAACTAGTTTAGTTGGTAAAGTAGCTAAGATCTAATAGTGGTCATGATAAAATGATTTGTTATGCATATGAATAATTGCTTAAAGTTATTTTCTTGTATAAATAAAATAGTTAAATTAGGTAGAAAATATCCTGTTAAGTGCTTGTTCAGCCATTTTGCTTAATTTACAGAAAGTTTGAACCCAACTTGGTTGGCAAGGAGAATAGGATTTTCTTGTGGTAATAGTAAAACCTTTGCTATGCATATGAGAAATTAATCGAAGTTGTTTTCTTGCAAAAGAATATGATAATACTTGCTGCCAAAATATATTGTTAAAATGAGAGTTACCCTGACCAGGAACGTAATATGAGTTGTTGATGCTTATACTTAGTGTGAAAATGGTTGAGATCAGTCTTTCTTGTTAACATGTGATACATGTGTAGTATTGCATTTCATGACATGCTATGACACCGGTCATTTTCATTTTAAGTTGAACCTGAGTATAACTCAACTTGAATATATCGTTGCCTGGGTCACGGTGCTGCTAAATCGAGATTTTCCCAGTGCAACCACATTTGCCTGGTGGGAAGGCCTTGATTCGGTCCATTGACATGCCTCTTGTCGGTGCCTCCAACTAGGGAAGGTTATGGGCATGCTTACCCTGGCCTGATAAGCAGGCATAACCTTGTGTGCCCCTTGTTGAAATTATGGTATCGAGTCCCCGAGTGGGATTGTTTTGGCCACGACGGTGGTCGGTGTGTCTTTGGTAGACACGGGGCCACCCAGGACTAGCCCGTTGGGGATTGGGTTGGAGTGGCCGGGAGAGTGTCATGCCAATGGAAGGGTTTTGTCGGAATGCCGTTGGTCCACCCGAATGGGAGTGCAAGGCCATGGGTTCCATGGTGTGGGTACACTATGCTACCTCTACAGAATGTATAATCTATCGATAGCCGAGTCCACGGTTATGGACACCTCGTAGTAGGTCCCACCATGAGTCAACATTTAATAAACTTGCACACTAAGTTATGAACTTTGCACTGATGATGATGGCGGAATGGGTTGTGGTTGTGATCTCCGTAAGGATCACGAGTTACTCTGGACAAGACCACGATAGTGGTTTGGTGGTGATCACCGTAAGGATCACGAGTTACTCTGTTCAAGACCACAATGGTGCTTTGTTTGTGATCCGAGAATGATCACGATTGGTAAGTCGGTCCCGAGGGACGTTTATCCCAAGAGCATGAGCACAACATGTTGGAACATTATTGCATTATTAATTGGCTAAATATCGTGATATTGTTTGTCATTATGTTTATGTCTGTTGTGAGCATGCAAGTACATTCAATGTACTGACCTGGCATGTCATGCCATATTTCAGGAAAGTCGCGTTGGAAAGGAGCACTGCTCGAGTCTAGATCGTGTCAACATCGGTGTCCATGTGCTATGGAGTTCCCGCTA
Source organism: Triticum dicoccoides (assembly GCF_002162155.2). Lineage (NCBI taxonomy): Eukaryota > Viridiplantae > Streptophyta > Magnoliopsida > Poales > Poaceae > Triticum > Triticum dicoccoides. The sequence continues at coordinate 93,233,214 of NC_041392.1, read as the reverse complement.
CAACGTTGTTCCGCTGCCGCGTAGTTGTTATGATCGAGGCCCCATGTATGTTCACTAAATAATGTACATAGTGTTCAACCGCACCATGCGTGCTGCTCGGCCTCAACATCTGTTGTAATATAAACCCTGATCCGCTAGCATCAATAAAGCGGTTGTTTTTCTGTACCAAGATGTTGTCTGTTGCTAGAAGACATGGTCTCTGGGCTGGCAATGTAGGGTAAACCGGTCGCTCTAAGACGGGGTGCCACAACGCTTGGTATCAGAGCCACGGTGACTGTAGGCCACGCTAGACTACGACGTGTTAACTGGACGTTAGATACGAGTTTAAGACGAGTGCCGGTAGCTAATGTAGCCGATTGTTGCATTGCATGCACTTGATTTATATTTTTATGCTAACCTGCTAATGGTTGTGAGTGTAGATGGCTCCAGTGCCGTATCCGTGCCAGTTACAGCTGATGCCGTACACGTCACCGCACCTCCTTTGCAACGTGTGGCGTCGGCTGTACCCCCTCGGAGACGATCCAGTTTATCGTGTGTACCGGGAGCGTCTAGCTGATTTAGTGTATGAGTATTACGCAGTGGTTACTCTGTGCACTAGTTCCGTTTCCGGCTCTTACACTCGTACTTCTCGGAGTGGTTATGCCTCTACCATGTCTCAGGCTGTCCAGTTTGCTGCATTCGAGGTCCTTGTTGAGCTTCGCTACAAAGAGATCCGAATGCAAAACCATCCAGGTTTCTTTTACTACCCTTCTCTGCACGACAATGGTCGTGTTCGTTTTCAGATCATTGATTCGGAGTCTGATAGCGTTGCGAGACACCTTGCTCGTTATGTCACTGCTAGCTATCTTATGATCCACGAGCTAGCTCGAGAGCTGACACGTGCCCGTACTGCTTTAGCTGCTGCTTTGGTCACTACTAGATCTGCCACTACTCCATCTTCTCTGGGATTTACTCCTTATATTCCAGCCAGTTCTAGTTCCCCTGTTTCACCGATTACTCCCCTGACTAGCTCAGGTACCTTGACGGTGAACCCAATCAGTACTCCTGCCGAGTGGGTTTCACTTCTCTTTACTCATGTAGCCCCGATGCTTCATCCTAACCATGCCCCTGAGGGAGAGCCCTCGAGGCAGCGTCGTCGTGTTACCTTTAACCCAGAGGTTTCCGTTAACCTCGTCAGCCCAGGATCCGAGTCCCCTTCAGGAGAGGACACCGCAACACTAGCAGAGCATTAGTACCTCGAAGTATTCACAGTCGTCCGGATAATGTACGGATGTAGCCGTACAAGTCATGATGTTTTGTTGCATGTATGAGAGTAGTTGAACCTGTCATGTTGTTTGTCTTTCATGTATGAGTCTATGTATAATTATGTTGGGACTTTATTCACCATATTTTCTTCGCCCTTTTGTTTTCTTCCAGGATTTGTCGCTGGCTTTTCCCCAAATTTATTCTTGGATGTTTCTCATCTCGATTGCATTGTCTTGGAAAAAATCCACAATAGGATGACGCGGGGAGGCAGCAGTAGCAACGTTCATGAGGGAACTCCTGTTCGTCGTTCCGCATGACAGGCATGACATTCTCCCGAGCCATACGTTCCGCCACCACCTCCACCGCCAAATCTGCCCTCCATCGAGCAAATTCCGCGTATGTTTGAGGAAAGAAGGAACAATTATATGCTTGAAATATTAAGAAGTGTGCAAGCTATGGTTGGACAGAATGGAAATTAGATCGGTCATTACTCAAAGCTGTCAGATTTTCAAAGGCCCAAGCCACCTAGTCTCAGTCGGATTGTTGACCCACTAGATGCAGACTATTGGTTGCGTACCATTGAGAAAAAGCTTGAGATTGCTCATACTGAAGAAAATAATAAAGTTACATTTGCAACTCATTACCTTGAAGGCGCTGCTGCCATATGGTGGGAAAATGCAAAAGCCATGTGTCCTACTGATGAAGAAATCACCTGGGAAAAATTTAAGGATCAGTTCCGGAAATATCATATCCCTACTGGAGTTATGAAGGTTAAGCAGTGTGAATTTCTCGCACTCGTCCAAGGAAATCAGTCTGTGGGGGAATATTTGCAAAAATTCAATCATCTGGCCCGTTACTCATTTTATGACGTGGCCACCAAAGAAAGGAAGATTGACAGATTTCTTGGAGGCTTAAACCAACAACTTGGGTGTACTCTCAGTATGTTTGATTTCCCAGATTTCCAAACTCTGATGAACAAGGCTTTCATTGCTGAATGGGAGCACAAGCTTATATCAGATAATAGGCCTGTCAACAACGACAACAAGCGTAAGTTTGAGCCAAAGAAGGATGGGCAACCAGTGCAAAAAGCTCGTACCTGGTAGCAGACTCAGGTGGAAAACAAGCCAAATTGGCAACAGAATGTTAACAAGACCACCACTCAAGTTCGGAATATCGTGACCAATCCCATGCATGAGGAGCATCAGCGCAATAATTCGTGTTTCAATGTGGGCAGAACGGAATTATGTCATGCAGTACCCCAAGAACAACAAGGCGAATGCCCCATTCAGGCCACAAGTCAACTTTATAGAGTCATGCCCAACCCAGCAAAACATTACTGGGCACGTACATCATCTCTTAGCCAATGAAGCCCAAGAGAACCCCGAAGTCGTCATTGGTATGTTTTCTGTTAATAACATACCTGCCATAATTTTATTTGACTCTGGGGCTTCCCATTCTTTTATTTCTCGGAGTTTTGCTGCCCAAAACAAATTTCCGTGTACACTTTTGGGCAAAAATATGCTGGTACAAACCCCAGGATCTTTAATCAAGAGTAATCTGGTCTCCTGTGATCTGGAAATCAATATCAACGGAGTCTACTTTCCAACCTCTCTGATACTTATTGAGTCTGAAAAGTTGGATACTATATTGGGTATGAATTGGTTGACCCAATATCAAGTTTGCATAAACTGCGCAACACAAGAAGTCACTTTAACCAGTCTGAATGGGCGGACTACCAAATTCTATGCTCGCAAGAATATACCCAAGCAAGAATTGGTGTTCACCGATGTGGCTGAGTTGGAATTAATTCCTGTGGTCAGTGAGTACCCTGATGTATTTCCAGAAGAACTGCCAGGCATGCCACCTGATCGAGAGCTGGAATTTGCAATAGATCTTGTGCCCGGAACTGCACCCTTATACAAGAAGTATTACCGGGTGCCCTCATCAGAATTAGTGGAGCTAAAGAAACAGCTTGATGAACTGCTCCAAGAAGGATATATTCGTCCCAGCTCTTCACAATGGGGATCACCTGCTATTTTCGTAGACAAGAAGGATGTCAGCCTCTGCATGTGTGTGGATTACCGCCAGCTGAATGAGGTCACCATCAAAAATAAATATCCGCTGCCAAGGATTGATGACCTGTTTGATCAGCTCAGTGGAGCTAAAGTATTCTCTAAGATCAATTTACGGACCGGATATCATCAGCTCAAAATTAAAAAAGGAAGATATTCCTAGGACCGCATTCACCACTCGGTATGAGTATACAATGATGTCCTTTGGTCTCACCAATGCCCGTGCTTTCTTCATGCATATGATGAGCAAAGTATTCATGGACTTCCTTGACAAATTCGTGGTAGTCTTCATCGATGACATCCTCATTTACTCCAAGGGTGAAGAAGAGCACAAGGATCACCTCCGAGCAATGCTACAACAACTCCGCGACCATCAGCTTTACGCCAAATTCAGGAAATGTGAGTTTTGGCTCAAGCAAGTTGGGTTTCTCGGACATGTACTATCCGCCGAAGGTATAGCCGTGGAACCGAGCAAAGCAAAGGATGTGCTCGATTGGTTGCCGCCCATGACAGTGACACAGATCCGGAGTTTTCTTGGATTAGCGGGATATTACCGTCATTTCATTGAGGGGTTTTCCAAGATTGCTAAACCCATGACAGAGCTGCTCAAAAAGGATAAGAAGTTTGAATGGACGGAGGGCTATGAGAAAAGTTTCAATGAGCTAAAGATACGGCTGACAACCGCACCTGTATTGACTCTCCAGACATTTATCGTAGCATTGATGTATACTGTGATGCCTCCCGGCAAGGCCTTGGTTGCGTACTTATGCAAGACTGCAAGGTAGTAGCATATGCATCACGACAGCTACGACCCCATGAGGGAAATTATCCTACTCATGATTTGGAATTGGCTGCGGTGGTTCATGCATTAAAAATTTGCAGACACTACCTCATTGGAAAAAGGTGCCAAATTTTTACCGATCACAAAAGTCTTAAATACATATTTACTCAGCCGAATTTAAATCTCCGTCAACGATGATGGCTAGAGTTGCTCAAGGATTATGATCTTGGAATAAATTATCACCCGGGTAAGGCCAACGTAGTTGCCGATGCCCTCAGTCGAAAGCCTGTCAGCTTAAATGTCATATCGAAATCGTTGCCTCCCAAACTCCAAGGGGAGATTGCCGAGCTCAACCTGGTCATAGTGGAGGCTGGCCTCACTAATCTTTTGGAAGTTACCCCCATACTTGAGGAAGAGATCCGCAAGGCCTAGCCAACTGACATCAAGCTGCAGAGATGTGCCAAGAGCCTAATGGCGGGGCAGACCCCAGATTTCTCCAAGGACAAATTCGGTATCGTCCGATTTCGTGGACGAATTTGTGTACCCAATCAGCCAGACTTAAAGAAGAAAATCCTGTAGGAAGCACACGAATCCTCATATTCTATTCACCCGGGAGGTACGAAAATGTATGAGGACCTTAGACAAATATTCTGGTGGGATGTAATGAAGAAAGACATTGCCTACTTTGTGGCATGTTGCGACATATGCAACAAGGTGAAGGTAGAGCATCAGAAGCCAGCCGGACTCCTCCAACCACTGCCAGTTTCGCAATGGAAATGGATGGCGTTTGTATGGATTTCATTATAGGACTGCCTAAGACCCAGCGAGGCAAGGATGCAATCTAGGTCATAGTGGACACCTTAACCAAAGTTGCTCACTTCATTCCAATCAGCACCAGATACAGAGTGGATCAACTCGCACAGCTGTATGTATCCAGAATCGTCAGTCTACATGGAGTACCCGAACCATCACTTCCGACCGAGGTTCCCTGTTTACCTCCGCTTTTTGGTCCCGTCTCAATCAAGCCTTGGGGACAACGCTAAAATATAGTACTTCTTATCATCCTCAAACCGATGGACAGACAGAGCGGCTAAATCAAATACTTGAAGACATGTTGCGAGCATGTGCTTTAGCACAAGGACCTAAATGGGAAGATTGCTTGCCATATGCCGAGTTTTCTTACAACAACAGCTTCCAGACCAGTATAAAGATGTCACCGTATGAAGCTCTGTATGGTCGTAAGTGCCCCACTCCTTTAAATTGGTCTAAACTGGAGATAGTCGTATCTTCGGAACAAATCTCATGATGGAAGCTGAGAAACAAGTTAAGGAAGTCAGAGACAGATTGCAATTGGCCAAATCTCGACAGAAAAGTTATTATGATGCAAAGCACCAACAGATCAATTTTGAACCCGGAGAACACGTATACCTTGGAGTCAGTCCTATGAAAGGAGTCAAGAGATTTCCGACCCGTGGAAAGTTGGCACCCAGGTTTATTGGTCCATTCCCGGTTATGTCCCGAGTGGGTACTGTTGCATATCAGTTGGAACTACCCGCTGAATTGGCAGACGTGCATAACGTGTTTCATGTTTCACAATTAAGACACTGCATATCCCCGCCTGAGAAAAGGACGGCTATGGCTGAGGTAGAATTGGCAAATTATTTGACCTATGAACAAAGACCATTTAGAATTTTGGATCACATGGAAAGGGTCACTTGCAGTAAAGTAAGAAAATTTTACAAAGTTCAGTGGGAGCATCACACAGAGTCAGAATCGACCTAGGAGCGGGAAGAATTCCTAAGGGATCATTATCCAGAGTGGTTTTCCCAAGCAACCAAATCTCGATGACGAGATTCATCCTAAGTGGGGGGAATTTGTGACAGCCTGATTTTTGCCCCCTCTTATTTGCCTGATTTTCATTTGGATTTATTTCGAAAGTTGGGGTTTCTGAATCTTTTCATATGGACTTAGACACTTGGATACCCTTGGCTTTCACCCAAGTCCATCTCCCCTTCTGATCCATCTAAAAATAATCTTGGGAATATTTTCTTAAATGAAAAATATTCATTTTTCTTCTCTAAAACCCTAGCTAGTTCAATGAGCTCCAAAGCAACCCTCATTTTCCTTGCCCACAAAAATCTGAGAAAATTCCCAAACATTCTTTGAACCCTAGGGCACCTTCCTGAGCAAAAATATTTCATCACTTTTTGGAATATTTTCGCTACAGAAAATATTTTCTGTTCTGGACAAAAATGGTGGTTTCTACAACAACTACCATTTTACTTGCTCCCCTGTGCCTGAATTTTCTTGTGCATCATCACCTTAGTAGATGATGGCTATCCTCCAAAGCACAGCCCCCAACTCCCAGCCATTTGACCACAGTAACACCTCAAAGTTACTGACCAGAAACTTACCTGGCGTGTAAAATTTTCTCTACTGCATCTGGAGCCAAACCAAAGTGTGGTAACATTCAAAACTACCACCAACAACATGCCAGACATGGAGTTTGGGCTTAGGTCGGCATGAGGTCAGAGTTCACGCGGTGACCATGTTTGTCCAGGCGTGCTGGCATGCAACCGATGCGCTCTGCGACGCGCTCGAGCCTCTGTTGATCGTGTGCTCGCTTTCCCGCCTGCCTAAGCATGCAAAACATCGCCACCATCATCATCACAACACCATTAACTCCCCCTGGCGCTCGCCGACGCCGGAGCTCGCCGCAGCGAGCACAGGCACGGTCTGGCCAACCCAACAGTGCGGTGCGCACTGTGCTCGTCGCCTTCTCCTCGTTCCTATGCTCGTCCCCGCTCGCCCACAGTTGCCGCGTGAGCTGCGTCGCCTTCTCCCCCTCTCACTAACGCCGCTCATCGCTGGGCACCATGGACAGGTGTCCACCGGCGGAGCCCGGACCCCCCTCTCCGCTCGCCTATAAATGGAGCTGCCCGCAGCCTCCTCGAGCACCATCCACCACTCCCACACACCCCACAAGCGCATAGAAAACCGTAGCCCGGCCGGGCAGGCCGCAGGCCGCCGCCTATGAGCTCGAGCTCGCCGGTGATCCCCTCTGGTAGCCGCAGTAGCTCCAGCCCCTCTCAGGCCAGGGCGATCATTCCAGGGCCTCCGCCTCTCTCCGGTGAAGCCATCCCGTCCCTCTGGAGCCCCTGAAGTTGCCTCTGGTCGCCGTCTTCCTCATCTCCGTCGACCACCATCCTCTGCCTCCGCTTGCGAGGACGATTCTGACGCCGTCCGACCGCCCCTAGCTACGCTATGGGTACGGGCAGGTGCGCCTCAACCCCCTCTCTCGATCCCTCCCTCTGGTTTTGGCCAAGGAGCCCTCGTCGCCGGAGAGCTCCGGCGAAGCCGCGACCCTCCTCTGTTTCCTTCTCCCCTCCTTCTCACCTAACTAGTGGGACCAGCTAGTCAGCCACTCCGTACGCGCGCGAAGCGGTACGAGTGGTGGCTCTCTAAGGCTTTACGCCTTCGACGTCACCCCCTAGTTTGTTTATTTAAATTCAAATTCAATTCAATTCCAGAGAGCTTCAAACAGTTATAACTTTTTAACCATAAGTCCAAATGAATTGATTCTTTTTGCATTATGTTCTTTGCAAAGAAATCTAGCAGATCGCCAAAACAATGATATTTTTCTTAGCTGTCTAGAATTTCTGGTGATTTTTCAGAAGAGTTCTTGATATTTTCTTCTTGTGTTTAAAATTATTTTCAGAGGGTGAGGCTTGTCTTGAGGATCACCAGAAGTCTTGTGAACCTCATTTGCATTAAGACAAGCCACAGCAACATTTTCATGGTGCCATTTTAATATTGATGATTTTCTTACTTGAATGAAATGATTAATCCATGCTTTTAAATAACTTTTAGGTTATTTATATTCTGTTAAGTGTGTGTTGGTATTATGCTTGATTTACAGAACCTTGAAACTAGTTTAGTTGGTAAAGTAGCTAAGATCTAATTGTGGTCATGATAAAATGATTTGTTATGCATATGAAAAATTTCTTAAAGTTATTTTCTTGCATAAATAAAATAGTTAAATTTGCTAGAAAATATCCTGTTAAGTGCTTGTTCAGCCATTTTGCTTAATTTACAGAAGGTTTGAACCCAACTTGGTTGGCAAGGAGAATAGGATTTGCTTGTGGTAATAGTAAAACCTTTGCTATGCATATGAGAAATTAAGAAGTTGTTTTCTTGCAAAAGAATATGATAATACTTGCTGCAAAAATATATTGCTAAAATGAGAGTTACCCTGACCAGGAACGTAATATAAGTTGTTGATGCTTATACTTAGTGTGAAAATGGTTGAGATCAGTCTTTCTCGTTAACATGTGATGCATCTGTAGTATTGCATTTCATGACATGCTATGACACCGGTCATTTTCATTTTAAGTTGAACCTGATTATAACTCAACTTGAATATATCGTTGACTGGGTCATGGTGCCGCTAAATCAAGATTTTCCCAGTGCAACCACATTTGCCTTGTGGGAAGGCCTTGATTCGGTCCATTGACATGCCTCTGGTTGGTGCCTCCAACTAGGGAAGGTTATGGGCATGCTTACCCTGGCCCGGTAAGCAGGCATAACCTTGTGTGCCTGTTGTTGAGATTATGGTACCGAGTCCCCGAGTGGGATTGTTTTGTCCACGACGGTGGTCGGTGTGTCTTTGGTAGACACGGGGCCACCCAGGACTAGCCCGTTGGGGATTGGGTCGGAGTGGCCAAGAGAGTGTCATGCCAATGGAAGGGTTTTGTCGAAAGGGATAATTATTTATGTGCCCTTAGTTGAGTCCCACTCGGCAGTTTTGCCCCTAGTTTCAAAAAACACTCGGTCTTGCCCAAGCCACTTTGCTCTTCTTATCGTTTTGCCCTTCCGTCACGGTTCCATCCAGTTAGTGTCGATTGACCGTGTGTTGACCATCTGTGGACTTTTCATTGGACCATTTTGCCCCTGTTTCTTCACTCTCTAGCGAGACACTGCCAAGTGGGACCCATCACTGTGAAAACCATCCCATGTTCCCTTTTATTTCTCTCCCGGTGGTCAAACCCTAGTCATAGATCCCCTCCCCCCTCACTCTCAAATCTTGTGGACACTGGAGCCACAGATCCCGTCCGTGGCCAGCGAAGGGAGGGCCAGCGGAGGTCCCGCCGGTGGTGGAGCCATGGATCCCGTCGGGGTTGGGCTCGAGCACCCGCAGGAGGAAAACCACGTCGACCCGCCTTGTCTCCATGGCCGGCCGTCGGGGCTGGGCGCGAGCGCTGCCCTGCCCGTGCTCCTTCCTCTCCTCCTTCCCTCTCCCTTTGTCTCTCGATTCTCCCTGTCTCTGTCACCCTCCTCTTTTCTCTTCCCTGACAGGAGTAGGGAGCAGCACCAAAGCCACCATGACGCCGCCCATGGAGGTCCATCTGTCGATCCATTCACAGCTGACGTCCACGTGGATCTGGTGATAGCCATGTTCAATCTGGTGCTGCAATGTGCGAGGCACGAACTACAGCGGCTGCGTCCTCGTTGACCCTCGTACAGGACAACGTGGGCCAGCCAACACCGATGCCGCCTGCTGGCCCAGATCCAATGCGTCCAGCAGATGGCCAACGGGGTTCCGGTCAGTGGTGGAGCCACAGATCTCGTCGGTGGCCAATGTAAGGCGGCCGCCGGGGATGCATGGTGGGCAGAGATGGTGGAGGAGGTGGTGCGCGCCTCCCCCGGGCCTCCTTCCATGTTGTAGCAGTGGTGGTCAAGCGCCCGTCATGACGAAGCACAGGCGAGGAAGATTTGGTGAGCTCCGGCGCCGATTCCTTTGGCTCCGGCGAGCTCTCGTGCCGATTTCGTTAGCTCCGGCGAGCTCCGGCGCCGATTCCTTTGCTCTGGCGAGCTCATCCTCGTTCTGCAGACGGAATCCTTTCAATCGTTGACCCAGCGTTTTTAACGCAATGTAATTAGGTAGTACAACCTTTTTTAGGGATAATTAGGTAGTATAGCTTGCAACTATGGATTAATGATTAATTATATTCGAGATGAGACCGACCTTAAGTAGGAGTACTAATTTGTGTTAATTACGGTGTTTTGATTAATTTATTTATGCAGTGTTTTTACATTAAATAATAATGCAAAATTGATATTTTGTTTACAACATGGCAGTGTCCATTAGAGATATTTGGTCCATTGTGGGTCCCACATGTTAGTGAGAAGAGAGAGGAATGTTTTCTGAGTGAGGGTCCCACTTGGAAGTGTCTAGTGAGAGAGTGAGGAAGCAGGGGAAAATAAGTCCAACAAAAAGTCCATAGACGGTCAACATACGGTCAAACGGCACTAACTGGATGGAAACGTGACGGAAGGGCAAAACCAAAAGAGAAGCAAACGGGCTTGGGCAAAACTGAGGGTTTTTGAAAACTAGGGGTAAACCTGCCGAGTGTGACCCAACTAGGGGTATAAAATCAATTTTCCCTTGTCAGAATGCCGTTGGTCCACCCGAATGGGAGTGCGAGGCCATGGGTTCCATGGTGTGGATACAGTGTGCTACCTCTGCAGAGTGTATAATCTATCGATAGCCGAGTCCACGGTTATGAACGCCTCGTAGTAGGTCTCACCATGAGTCAATGTTTAATAAACTTGCACACTAAGTTATGAACTTTGCACTAATGATGATGGCAAAAATGCCATCGAGATGTTCAAGGCCCAATCCGGGTCGTGGTTGTGATCGCTGTAAGGATCATGAGTTACTCTGGACAAGACCACGATGGTAGTTTGGTGGTGATCAACGTAAGTATCACGAGTTACTCTGTTCAAGACCACGATGGTGGTTTGTTTGTGATCTAAGAACGATCACGGTTGGTAAGTCGGTCCCGAGGCACGTTTATCCCAAGAGCATGAGCACATCATGTTGGAACATTATTGTTGGAAATATGCCCTAGAGGCAATAATAAATTAGTTATTATTATATATTTCATTGTTCATGATAATCGTTTATTATCCATGCTAGAATTGTATTGATAGGAAACTCAGATACATGTGTGGATACATAGACAACACCATGTCCCTAGTAAACCTCTAGTTGACTAGCTCGTTGATCAATAGATGGTTACGGTTTCCTGACCGTGGACATTGGATGTTGTTGATAATGGGATCACATCATTAGGAGAATGATGTGATGGACAAGACCCAATCCTAAGCCTAGCACAAAGATCGTGTAGTTCGTATGCTAAAGCTTTTCTAATGTCAAGTATAATTTCCTTAGACCATGAGATTGTGCAACTCTCGGATACCGTAGGAGTGCTTTGGGTGTGCCAAATGTCACAACGTAACTAGGTGGCTATAAAGGTTCACTACAGGTATCTCCGAAAGTGTCTGTTGGGTTGGCACGAATCAAGACTAGGATTTGTCACTATGTGAAAACGGAGAGGTATCTCTGGGCCCACTCGGTAGGACATCATCATAGTGTGCACAATGTGATCAAGGAGTTGATCACGGGATGATGTGTTACGGAATGAGTAAAGAGACTTGCCGGTAACGAGATTGAACAAGGTATCGGGATACCGACAATCGAATCTCGGGCAAGTATTGTACCGCTAGAGGGAATTGAATACGGGATTGATTGAATCCTTGACATCGTGGTTCATCCGATGAGATCATCGTGGAACATGTGGGAGCCAACATGGGTATCCAGATCTCGCTGTTGGTTATTGGCCGGAGAGTTGTCTCGGTCATGTGTGCATGGTTCCCGAACCCGTAGGGTCTACACACTTAAGGTTCGATGACGCTAGGGTTATAGGGAATAGATATACGTGGTTACCGAATGTTGTTCGGAGTCCCGGATAAGATCCCGGACGTCACGAGGAGTTCCGGAATGGTCCGGAGTTAAAGATTTATATATATGGGAAGTCCTGTTTTGGTCACCGGAAAAGTTTCGGGTTTTATCGGTAATGTACCGGGACCACCGGGAGGGTCCCGGTGGTCCACCAAGTGGGGCCACCAGCCCCTGAGGGCTGCATGTGCCAAGTGTGGGAGGGGACCAGCCCCAGGTGGGCTGGTGCGCCCCCCCCCACAAGGGCCCAAGGCGCCTAGGGTTTGGGGAGGGGGCGCCTCCACCTAGCTTGGGGGGCAAGTTTCCCCTCTCCCCCCCCTTGGCGGCCACCCTAGATGGGTTTGGGGCTGCCGCACCCTTGGGCTGGAAACCCTAAAGGGGGCGCACCCCCCTCCCTCTCCCCTATATATACTTGAGGACTTTGGGGCTGCCAACACATGAGTTTTGACCTCTCCATGGCGCAGCCCTGCTTCTCTCCCTACTGCTCCCCCGCGGTGCGTGGCGAAGCCCTGTAGGATTGCCACGCTCCTCCACCACCACCACGCCGTCGTGCTGCTGCTGGATGGAGTCTTCCCCAACCTCTCCTTCTCCCCTTGCTGGATCAAGGCGTAGGATACGTCACTGGGCTGCATGTGTGTTGAACGCGGAGGTGCCGTCCGTTCAGCACTAGGATCTCTGGTGATTTGAATCACGACGAGTACGACTCCATCAACCCCGTTCACTTGAACGCTTCCGCTTAGCGATCTACAAGGGTATGTAGATGCACTCTCCTTCCCCTCGTTGCTAGATTACTCCATAGATTGATCTTGGTGATGCGTAGAAAATTTTGAATTTCTGCTACGTTACCCAACAGTGGCATCATGAGCTAGGTCTATGCGTAGTTTCTATGAACGAGTAGAACACAAGTTGTTGTGGGCGTCGATTTTGTCAATTTGCTTGCCGTTACTAGTCTTATCTTGATTCGGCGGCATCGTGGGATGAAGCGGCCCGGACCGACCTTACACGTACTCTTACGTGAGACTGGTTCCACCGACTGACATGCACTAGTTGCATAAGGTGGCTAGCGGGTGTCTATCTCTCCCACTTTAGTCGGATCAGATTCGATGAAAAGGGTCCTTATGAAGGGTAAATAGAAATTGGCATATCACGTTGTGGTTTTCGCGTAGGTAAGAAACGTTCTTGCTAGAAACCTATAGCAGCCACGTAAAAACTTGCAACAACAATTAGAGGACGTCTAACTTGTTTTTGCAGCATATGCCTTGTGATGTGATATGGCCAAAAGGATGTGATGAATGATATATGTGATCTTTGAGATTGATCATGTTCTTGTAATAGGAATCATGACTTGCATGTTGATGAGTATGACAACCGGCAGGAGCCATAAGAGTTGTCTTAATTTATTTATGACCTGCGTGTCAACATAAACGTCATGTAATTACTTTACTTTATTGCTAAAGCGTTAGCCATAGTAGTAGAAGTAATAGATGATGAGACAACTTCAAGAAGACATGATGATGGAGATCATGATGATGGAGATCATGGTGTCATGCCGGTGACAATGATGATCATGGAGCCCCGAAGATGGAGATTAAAAGGAGCAAAATGATATCGGCCATATCATGTCACTATTTGATTGCATGTGATGTTTATCATGTTTTACATCTTATTTGCTTAGAATGACGGTAGCTTAAATAAGATGATCCCTCACTAAAATATCAAGAAAAGTGTTCCCCCTAACTGTGCACCGTTGCGAAGGTTCGTCGTTTCGAAGCACCACGTGATGATCGGGTGTGATAGATTCTAACGTTCGAATACAACGGGTGTAAGCCAGATTTACACAATAAAAACACTTAGGTTGACTTGACGAGCCTAGCATGTACAGACATGGCCTCGGAACACGGAAGATCGAAAGGTCAAGCATGAGTCGTATAGAAGATACAATCAACATGAAGATGTTCACCGATGTTGACTAGTCCGTCTCACGTGATGATCGGACACGGCCTAGTTGACTCAGATCATGTTTCACTTAGATGACTAGAGGGATGTCTATCTGAGTGGGAGTTCATTAAATGAACTCAATTATCATGAACATAGTCTAAATTGTCTTTGCAAATATGTTGTAGATAAATAGCTCACGTTGTAGCTCCCTGTTTCAATACGTTCCTAGAGAAAGACCAAGTTGAAAGATATTGTAAGCACTGATGCGGACTAGGTCCGTAGTCCGAGGAGTGTCCTCACTGCTACACAGAAGGCTTACGTCTTTGATGCACCGCTCGATGTGCAAACCCCTACAACGTCGTCTGTGGATGTTGTGAACACCTGACAGACACATCATGATGACTACTTGATAGTTTAGTGCACCATACTTTACGGCTTAGAATCGGGATTCCAATGACGTTTTGAACGCCATAGAACATATGAGATGTTCCAAGAGCTGAAATTGGGATTTCGGGCTCATGCCCGTGTTAAGAGGTGTGAGACCTCTAACAAGTTCTTTTGCCAACAAGATGGAGGAGAATAGCTCAGCTAGTGAGCATGTGCTCAGAATGTCTGGGTGCTACAATCACCTAAATCAAGTGGGAGTTAAACTTCCAGATAAGATAGTGATTGATAGAGTTCTCTAGCCACTATCACTAAGCTACTAGTTCTTCGTGATGAACTATGACATGCAAGGGATGGAATTGATCCCGGAGCTGTTCGCGGTGCTTAAGACCGCAAAAGGTAGAAATCAAGAAGGAGCATCAAGTGTTGATGGTTTAATAAGATCACTGGTTTCAAGAAGGGCAAGGGCTAGAAGGGAAACTTCATGGATGGCAAACCAGTTGCCACTCCAATAAAGGAACCCAAGGTTGAACCCAAACCCGAGACTAAGTGCTTCTATTGTAAAGGGGACCGTCACTGGTAGCGGAATTACCCCAAATGCATGGTAGATAAGAAGGCTGGCAACTTCAACAAAGTATATACGTGTTATTAATGTGTACCTCGCTAGTACTCCTGGTAGCACCTGGGTATTGGATACCGGTTCAGTTGCTATTACTGGTGACTTGAAGCAAAAGCTACGGACTAAACGGAGGCTGGCTAAGGGCGAGGTGACGATGTGTGTTGGAAGTGTTTCCAAAGTTGATGGGATCACCATCGCACGCTCCATCTGCCTTCGGGATTAGTATTGAACCTAGATACATGTTATCAGGTGTCTACGTTGAGCATGAATATGATTAGATCATGTTCATTGCAATACGGTCATTCATTTAAGTTAGAGAGTAATGGTTATTCTGTTTACATGAATGATACCTTTCATGGTCATGCACCCTATGTGAATGGTTCATTGAATCTCGGTCGTGGTGATACACATGTTCACGCCAAAAGATGTAGAGTTAATAATGATAGTACCACTTTCTCGTGGCACTGCCGCTTAAGTCATATTGGCGTAAGATGCATGAAGAAACTCCATGTCGATGGATGTTTGGAGTCACTTGATTTTGAATCGCTTGACACATGCGAGCCATGCCTCATGGGCAGGATGACTAAGACCCTGTTTTCAGGTACAATGAAATGGGCAAGTGACTTGGAGATCATGCATGCTGATGCGTGTGATCCAATGAGAATTGAAGCATGCGGTGGATATCGCTATTTTCTCATCTTCACTAACGATTTGAGTAGATATAGGTATATTTACTTAATGAAGCACAAGTCTGAAACGTTTGAAGAGTTCAAGCAATTTCAGAGTGAAGTTAAGAATCATCATAACAAAGAAGATCATGTTCCTACGATCTGATCAAAAGGGGATTTTCTGAGTTATGAGTTTGGCAATCACTTAAGACATTGTGGAATTGTTTCGCAATTGAAGCCACCTGAACACCACAAGGTAATGGTGTGTCCGGACGTCGTAATGAACCTTATGAGATATGGTGCGATCTATGATGTCTCTTACCGATCTACCATTTTCATTTTGAGGTTATGCATTAGAGACAGCTGCATTCACTTTAGATAGGACACCATCTAAGTCCGTTGAGACGACATCATATGAACATTGGTTTGGCAAGAAACCAAAGTTGTTGTTTCTTAATGTTTGGGGCTGCGATGCTTAAGGCTTCAGCCAGAGAAGCTCGAACCCAAAGCGGACAAACACATCTTCATAGGATACCCAGAGGTGATAGTTGGCTATACCTTCTATCTCAGATCCGAGGGCAAATTGTTTGTCGATAAGAGCGGGTCCTTTCTCGAGAAGGAGTTTCTCTCGAAAGAATTGAGTGGGAGGAAGATAGAACTTGATGAGGTTGTCGAACTTTTATTTCAACCAGAGAATGATGCAACACAGAAAGATGTTTTCTGTGGCACCTACGTCTGTTGAATAGGAAGTTAATGATAGTGATCATGAAGCTTTAGATCAAGTTGCTATCGAACCTCGTAGGTCGACACGCATATGTACTACTCCTAAGTGGTACGGTAATCATGTCTTAGATATCATGTTGTTAGACAACAATGAACCTACAAGCTATGGAGAAGCGATGGTGGGCCCGTATTCTGACAAATGGTTAGAAGCCATGAAATTCGAGATAGGATCCATATATTAGAACAAATTATGGACTTTGGTGGACTTGCCCGATGATCGGCAAGCCATTGAGATAAATGGATCTTTAAGAAGAAGACGGACGTGGGCGGTAATGTTACCATCTATGAAGCTCGACTTGTGGGAAAGAGTCTTTTCACAAGTTCAAGGTGTTGACTATGATGAGAATTTCTCACCCGTAGCGATGCTTAAGTCCGTCGGAATCATGTTAGCATTAGCTGTATTTTTTGATAATGAAATCTTACAGATGGATGTCAAAACAAGTTTTCTTACCAGTTTTCGTAAGAAAAGTTGTATGTGATACAATAAAAGGTTTTGACGATCCTAAGGATGCTAAAAGGTATGCTGGCTCCAGCAATCCTTCTATGGACTAGAGCAAGCATCTCGGAATTGGAATATATGTTTTGATGGAGTGATCAAAGCTTTTAGGTTTATACAATGTTTGCTAGAAACTTGTATTTACAGGAAAGTGAGTGGGAGCACTACAACATTTCTGATAAGTATATGTGGATGACATATTGCTGATCCGAAATAATGTAGAATTTCTGGAAAGCATAAACGGTTGTTTGACGAGCGTTTTTCAAAGGAAGACCTGGATAAAGCTGCTTACATATTGGGCATCAAGATCTATAGAGATAGATCAAGACGCCCGATGATAGTTTCAAAGAACGCACACCTTGACATGATTTTGAAGGAGTTCAAAATAGATCAGTCAAAGAAGGGGTTCTTACCTGAGTTGTAAGGTGTGAAGTTGAGTAAGACTCAAAGCTTGACCATGACAGAAGAAAGAGGAAGGACGAAGGTCATCCCCTATGCTTTTGTCATAGGCTCTATACGTTATGCCATGCTGAGTACCGCACCTGATGTGTGCCTTGCCACATGTCTGGCAAGAGGGTACAAAGGTGATCTAGGAGTAGATCACCAGATAGCGGTCAAAATTATCCATAGAGGAATAAGGAAATGTTTCTCGGTGATGGAGGTGATAAAGAGTTCGACGTAAAGAGTTACGTCGATGCAAGCTTAACACCTATCCGGATAGCTCTGAGTAGAGATACCGGATACGTATAATGGAGCAACAATTTGGAATAGCTCCAAGTGGAACGTGGTAGCAGCATCTATGATATGACATAAAGTTTTGCGAAGTACATAGGGATCTGAATATGGCAAGACCCGTTGACTACAACCTCTCTCACAAGCATAACATGATCAAACCCAGAACTCATTAAGTATTAATCACATAGTGATGTGAACTAGATTAGTGACTCTAGTAAACTCTTTGGATGTTGGTCACATGGCGATGTGACCTGTGAGTGTTAATCACATGGCGATGTGAACTAGATTATTGACTCTAGTGCAAGTGGGAGACTGTTGGAAATATGCCCTAGAGGCAATAATAAATTAGTTATTATTATATATTTCATTGTTCATGATAATCGTTTATTATCCATGCTAGAATTGTATTGATAGGAAACTCAGATACATGTGTGGATACATAGACAACACCATGTCCCTAGTAAGCCTCTAGTTGACTAGCTCGTTGATCAATAGATGGTTACGGTTTCCTGACCATGGACATTGGATGTCGCTGATAACGGGATCACATCATTAGGAGAATGATGTGATGGACAAGACCCAATCCAAAGCCTAGCACAAAGATCAGCTTTTCTAATGTCAAGTATCATTTCCTTAGACCATGAGATTATGCAACTCCCGGATACCGTAGGAGTGCTTTGGGTGTGCCAAACGTCACAACGTAACTGGGTGGCTATAAAGTTTCACTACAGGTATCTCCGAAAGTGTCTGTTGGGTTGGCACGAATCGAGACTGGGATTTGTCACTCCGTGCAAACGGAGAGGTATCTCTGGGCCCACTCGGTAGGACATCATCATAATGTGCACAATGTGATCAAGGAGTTGATCACGGGATTATGTGTTACGGAACGAGTAAAGAGACTTGCCGGTAACGAGATTGAACAAGGTATCGGGATACCGACGATCGAATCTCGGGCAAGTATCATACTGCTAGACAAAGGGAATTGAATATGGGATTGATTGAATCCTTGACATCATGGTTCATCCGATGAGATCATCGTGGAACATGTGGGAGCCAACATGGGTATCCAGATCCCGCTGTTGGTTATTGGCCGGAGAGTTGTCTCGGTCATGTCTGCATGGTTCCCGAACCCGTAGGGTCTACACACTTAAGGTTCGATGACGCTAGGGTTATAGGGAATAGATATACGTGGTTACCGAATGTTGTTCGGAGTCCCGAATAAGATCCCGGATGTCACGAGGAGTTCCGGAATGGTTCGGAGGTAAAGATTTATATATGGGAAGTCCTATTTTGGTTGCCGGAAAAGTTTTGGGTTTTATCGGTAATGTACCGAGACCACCGGGAGGGTCCCGGTGGTCCACCAAGTGGGGCCACCAGCCCCGGAGGGCTGCATGGGCCAAGTGTGGGAGGGGACCAGCCCCAAGTGGGCTGGTGCGCCCCCCCCCCCCCACAAGTGCCCAAGGCGCCTAGGGTTTGGGGAGGGGGCGCCTCCACCTAGCTTGGGGGGCAAGTTTCCCCTCTCCCCCCCTTGGCCGCCACCCTAGATGGGTTTGGGGCTGCCGCACCCCTTGGGGTGGAAACCCTAAAGGGGGCGCACCCCCTCCCTCTCCCCTATATATACTTGAGGACTTTGGGGCTGCCAACACATGAGTTTTGACCTCTCCATGGCGCAGCCCTGGCTCTCTCCCTACTCCTCTCCCGCAGTGCTTGGCGAAGCCCTGCAGGATTGCCACGCTCCTCCACCACCACCACCACGCCGTCGTGCTACTGCTGGATGGAGTCTTCCCCAACCTCTCCTTCTCCCCTTGCTGGATCAAGGCGTAGGAGACGTCACCGGGCTGCACGTGTGTTGAACGCGGAGGTGTCGTCCGTTCGGCACTAGGATCTCCGGTGATTTGAATCATGACGAGTACGACTCCATCAACCCCGTTCACTTGAACGCTTCCGCTTAGCGATCTACAAGGGTATGTAGATGTACTCTCCTTCCCCTCGTTGCTAGATTACTCCATAGATTGATCTTGGTGATGCGTAGAAAATTTTGAATTTCTGCTACGTTACCCAACAATTATTGCATTATTAATTGGCTAAATATCGTGATATTGTTTGTCATTATGTTTAGGTTTGTTGTGAGCCTGCAAGTACATTCAATGTACTGACCTGGCATGTCATGCCAGATTTCAGGAAAGTCGCATTGGAAAGGAGCGCTGCTCGAGTCTAGATCGTGTCCACATCGGTGTCCCTGTGCTATGGAGTTCCCGCTACGACGTTGTTCCGCTGCCGCATTGTTGTTATGATCGAGGCCCCCTGTATGTTCACTAAATAATGTACATATTGTTCAGCGGCACCGTGCATGCTGCTCGGCCTCGACATCTGTTGTAATATAAACCCTGATCCGCTAGCATCAATAAAGCGGTTGTTTTTCTGTACCAAGATGTTGTGTGTTGCCAGAAGGCATGGTCTCTGGGCTGACAATGCAGGGTAAACCGGTCTCTCTGAGCCGGGGTGCCACGGGATCATATTAAAATTCAACAATATAGCTATCACATAAAATTTTCTCTACATGACCCACATGTATGCAAAGTTGACACTCTTCCAAAATAGTGGGAATATCATTAACTAAAGTCATGACCTCTCCAAACCCACTTTTATTAAAAACTTCATAAGATTGAACATTATCCAAATATGTGGGATCTAAAGTTGACACTCTTCCAAACCCACTTTCAGTATTATTGCAAACATTATTATCAATCTCATATTCATCATGGGGCTTAAATAATTTTTCGAGATCATAAGAAGAATCACCCCAATCATGATCATTGCTACAAGTAGTGGACATAGCAAAACTAGCATCCCCAAGCTTAGGGTTTTGCATATCATTAACACAATTGACATTAATAGAATTTATAATAACATCATTGCAATCATGCTTTTCATTCAAGGGGCTATCGTGAATACCTTTATAATTTTCTTCTTTGAACACTTCATCAAAGTTTTAAGATTCACGAATTTTAAGCAAAACCTCATAAAGATAATCTAGTGCACTCAACTCACTAGCAATTGGTTCATCATAATCGGATCTTCCAAAAAGATTAGCAAGTGGATGTGGATCCATATCAATAGATCTTTAGCAAGCGAGGATGCAAGCAAATATAAGGCACATGGTAATACGACTAGTGCGGCGACCCTTCATCTATCTTAAGGACTAGCTATGTCCGGATTCCCGACCCCTCCAAGCCGGATACCGGCGGAGGGGAGGACATCACTCAAGACCTGAATTTAAAGTCAGGCGACAGGCTAGATTCATTGGACAGCATCGAACAATCCAAACTTCCGAGTTCGGAAACTCCTTGGCCCCTGGGTCTCAGATTGGGTGAGGTTTCGGATTTGATTCCACCCACCCACCCGTACATAAGCGATCTATCCCAAATTAAGCAAGAGCCCGAAGAAACAATACATCATTACTGGGCTAGATTCCTCCTGGTTATGAACAGGATAAAGGACTGCCGCAAGGAAGACGCAATTTCATTCTTCTGCAATAATTGCACGGACAAGGGAATCCTCAACGCCATAAGTCGCCGTGATATTACACGCTTCGCTAACTTGGCGTCCATAGTATGAAAGTACTGTGCGATGGAAAGCGCCTGAAAAACCAAAATAAAATTTTGGGACAATCCGGCCCTGAATACAAACCCAGTCCGAAATAAAAGGGTGCATCATCGCCAGACACCCGGGTTCAATACCAAAAAGCAAAAGCCCTCTACAGGGCACGGAACCGTATTGGAAGGATGGCTTAATGGACCCTGTAAAATTCACAGTGCAGAGGGCGCCACACCAACTCACAGCCTTAGAGCATGTTTGATCCTCCGGCAGGTGGCAAAAATTGGCGAAGATCTTCTAATTCCAGAAGCCACAGAAAGCCACCCCAGAGACACCAGTACTGTATTAACAGTCTTCGAGACTTTCGCATCAAATAATATACGAAAAAGAACACTCCGCAGCCTTGCCGAAGTCTACCAAGTAGCAACAATAAACCCATGGAGTGACACGGCTATTACTTTTAATGCCAGTGATGAACCTAAATTCCCGAACAGCCCGAGAACTAGCCACATTGGTCCTCAGTCCAATAGTGGATGGCTTTTGTATTACCAAGGTACTCATGGATGGCGGTAGCGGATTGAACCTCATTTATGAGGAAACCCTTCAAAAAATGGAAATAGACTGGAACTGCATTGAGCAAAGCAGCACAACCTTTAGAGGAATAATCCCCAGTTGGGAAGCGCGTTGTACAGGAAAAATTACACTAGATGTGGTGCTCGGCACGCCGGATAATTACAGGTCCGAAGAGGTCACGTTCCAGGTGGCCCCGTTCAGTAGCGGATATCACGCTCTGCTAGGGCGGGAAGCGTTTACAATCTTCCAAGCAATAGCCCATTACGGGTACATGAAGCTCAAGATGCCCGGGCCTAACGGAATCATCACTCTCGCTAGTGATCCGGACATAGCACTCTGCGCCGAAAACAAGACAGCCGCACTGGCCCTCGAGGCGCTATCCGAAGCCCTAGCGGCTGAGGAACTGACTGCGCTGCGCTCCATGGTGAATAGGGATGATGTGATACTTGACAAAAGATCCAAGTCCATCTCCTTTAAACCGGCGGACGAAATAGTCAAATTCCAGGTCCATCCAACGGACCTCAATAAAATAGCTTCCATCGGGGCACAGTTAAACCCCGATGTAGATGCCGCACTGCGAGAGTTCCTACGAGAGAACTGGGACATTTTCGCCTGGCACCCTTCAGACATGCCAGGAATCCCACGCAGGCTGGCCGAACACAGCTTAAATATCCTAAAAGGATTCAAGCCAGTCAAACAGGCTCTTCGGCGTTTTTCTGAACCTAAGAGACAGGCCATGGGAGAGGAACTAGCCAAGCTATTGGAGGCCGGATTCATCAAAGATATAAAACACACGGACTAGCTAGCAAACCTGGTGATGGTACCAAAGAAGGACAAATCCTGGCGCCTGTGCGTTGATTTTAAAGACCATAACAAGGCTTGCCCAAAGGATCCCTTCCCTCTCCCCCGCATCGATCAAATTAACGCTACCGCAGGACACGATTCATTGTGTTTCCTCGACGCATACTCCGGCTACCATCAAATAAAGATGGCAGAGTCAGACCAAGATGCAACGGCATTCATCACACCATACGACCCATTCTGCTTCAACACAATGCCCTTCGGGCTCAAAAATGCCGGCGCAACATATCAGCGCATGATTCAGACATGTATGGCAAAGCAGATCGGCAAAACAGTGGAGGCATACGTAGATGATGTGGTCGTTAAAACAAGACATGTCGAATCTCTAGTAGACGACTTGAGGCTAACATTCGATAACCTCCGAACATACGACATCAAGCTCAACCCGGAAAAATGCATTTTCGGGGTTCCAGCCGGAAAGCTCTTGGGCTTCATTGTATCCGGTAGAGGAATTGAAGCAAATCCAGCCAAGATCTCAGCTCTGTCACAATTGGATATCCCAAAGGACCTCAAAAAAATACAAAAATTAACCGGATGCGTGGCGGCTCTAAGCCGCTTTATCTCCCGCTTGGGAGAAAAGGCCCTACCCCTTTACCGCCTCCTTCGGTGCACCGAACACTTCAAGTGTACGGATGTAGCCACGGCCGGACTCGACGAAATAAAAGCCATCTTGGCAACAAACCTAGTCCTGGCCACGCCAAACATTGGCGAACCAATGCTATTATACATTGCAGCAACCCATCAGGTCGTAAGCGCAGTGCTCGTTCTCGAACGAGAAACGGACGGACACAAATTCCCCCTTCAAAACCGGTCTACTATGTGTCCACTGTCCTTACTCCGTGCAAGTCACGGTACCCGCATTATCAAAAGATTGTGTACGCGGTTTTTATGGCATCCCGGAAGCTGCGACACTACTTTCAAGAGTGTTCAATAATAGTAGCCTTGGAAGTGCAACTTAACGATATTATAAACAATCACGATGCGACGGGCCGGATTGCAAAATGGGCCATTGAGATCCTCCCGTTCGACATAACTTACAAGCCACGACGAGCTATCAAGTCGCAAGTTTTGGCCGACTTCGTCACAGAATGGACGAAGGCCGAACTCCCTAAAGAGTACGGCACATATTCCAACTGGGTCATACACTTTGACGGCTCCAAAATGTTGGCCGGTCTAGGGGCTGGCGTCGTTTTGACGTCCCCCATAGGAGACACAGTTCAATACGTACTCCAGATAATGTACACAGACTCCAACAATGCAGCCGAATATGAGGCCCTTTTACATGGTCTCCGGATGGCAGTATCCATGGGCATTCAACGCCTAGAGGTGCGCGGGGACTCGAACCTCGCAATATCCCAAATAAATGGAGCCTTTGATGCCAAGGATCCAAAAATGGCAGCTTATCGCAACGCCATCCTAAAAATGTCAGCTCGGTTCGAAGGGCTCGAATTTCACCATATAGCCCAGGAAAATAATCAGGCGGTAGATGTTCTGGCACGCATTTGCACAAAACGCGATGTAGTCCCCCCCCAACATCTTCTTGGAAAGGTTGTTCAAGCCATCCGTAGTATGGGAAGGGGAACCCGGCAATAACAGCCCGGACCCAACCGCACTGCCCGACACCGAACACTCTGACTTAATTGGAGGCTCTGCCAATAAAATAACACCTTCAGCCCACGTAATAATGGATGTCATCGCCCCGTGGACAGAACCATTCCTTGCCTACCTTACTAGGCAGGAACTCCTCGAGGACCAAAATGAGGCATGCTGCATAGTGCGGCGATCTAAAGCCTATAAACTCCATGAGGGAGAGCTTTATAAGAAAAGCACTACCGGAGTCCTTTAAAGGTGCATCTTCGAAGAGGAAGGGCGGAACCTCCTGGCTGAAATTCATGCTGAACTCGGCGGTCATCACGCTGCAGCTCAATCCCTTGTAAGCAAGGCCTTCCGTACAGGCTTTTATTGGCCGACGGCCCGGGCAGACGCCCAGGAATTAGTCCAACGATGTGTCGGTTGCCAGCTCTTTGCAAACCAAAGCCATATGCCACCCACCGCCCTCCAAACTATCCCCATCACTTGGCCCTTCGCTGTCGGTGGGAACAACACCTATGGGATCACAAGAGTCCCTACTACGGTTGCGGGGCGCAGGGTCGTGAGAAGAGAGGATCAAACAGATAGCACACGGTTCCTTTATCCAGGTTCGGGCCGCGGGGATGCGTAAAACCCTACTCCTCCTTTGGTGGATTGTATATCTGTGTTCTTGAGCTAGCTATGGGGCGTGAGGAGCTCCAAAAAGCCGAATCCTCCTCCTAGTCGCCTCGGGCCTCCTTTTATAGGAAAGGGGTTGCCACAGTAGTACCAGGAGGTGGAAAGGGAACAGTGATGTGAGGTTATCCCTCGCATTACATGACAAAGCGCATTTAATGCGTCTTGCCCAGGTGTCCTTGCTTTATCGGGGACGGGGGAGAGCCCTGTCTCGTCCGTTGCCGCTCCCTCTTGCATCAACACGCGACCTGGCCAGTGGCGCCCGCGGTGCCATGCAGGCAGGCAGGCAGCTAAGGTGGCGCAATGGTGGGTCTCCATGAAGATCTGCATGCCGCCACGCAGGTGCCTGCCCAGCTGGTTGGGTCGGCAGCTGCATGCGAACGGCGGTGGAGGTTTGACTAGCGTGGGCCTGATGGTGGCCCAACGGGTGTTCTTGGCAAGGGCCTTGCCGCGGGCCCGGCAAGGGTCTTGCCGTGGCGCCTGCTATCATCCCCGGCAGGGCTCTTGCCGGGGGCCTTGTGGTCCTCCTTGGCTGGGATCCCACCAAGGATCATCATCTTCTGAAGGGTGTATCTGATCTCGAATGTCTTCACAAAGATCTGCATGCCACCACGGGGATGTCTCCCGAATCCTTGCCCCATGGGGGCAGTGGACTCAAGGGTGACTCACTCCGTAGGTGTGGGGCGAGCTGCCACGGCAAGGGTCTTGCCGGGTTTGCTAAAACCGCCTCCCGGCAAGGATCTTGCCGGGGGGAGTCCGCTTCGTCCCCTTTGCTCTTTGTGGTCTTGGTCTTGGCGTCGTTCTGCTTCTCCTGAGCTTCGGCCTTACCTTGGCTCACCTCCCTTGCCTTGCTCAGTGTGGTGGTGCCCGTGGATCAGACTGCCCGTGCACAGTTATAGGGGTACAAAAAGCATACCCCTCTTTTTGTACACCGACAGGAGCCCCCGGGCCTGGGCCACACGTAAGCGCAATCGCGTCGTTGGGCTAGGCCCAAAAACGGTGCGCGGGCAGGCGGGGCAGTTTTTACCATGGTAAGTCTCTTCGCGCGCTGCGCTTCCCATGCTTCCCGCGCGTGGCGCGGCGTGGGGAGGCGTGTGTGACATGGGCGGCATGCGTGGGGTTGCTTCCCGCGGGCATGCGTCACATCACAGTTAATGTGAAAGGAGGCGGCCCGCGTTTTTCCCCCATAAGGAGGAATAACCGTGGGCGCGCTGCTCACTTTCTCCTCTTCCCTCGTGCCTTTTCCGATCTCAGAGCCGCCGTTCCCTTTCTTCCTTCCTTCCTAAGCTTTCGCTGTCGCCCGCCGCCGCTGCTTTGCCATCCCCCTTCCTCGGCCCTATGAACTTCTTGGTCGCCATGGCTCCCAAATTCGCCAAGGGCAAGGGTGTGGCTAAGGGCGCCGAGACAGTGGAGCCGCCGGAGAGCGCGCTGTCGGGGGACCGGACGAAGTCCGCCTTCTTCTTCCCCTCGGTGGTTGATGTTCAAGAGCTCCGGGCCTCCTTCAAGCCCCTATGGGGAGTAAAGACGGGGGGAGAGGATTCGGGACACCCGGCGCGCATCATTCCTGCTGCTTGCGCTGATCCTGCCTCAAATTGGTACCCCTTCTTTGTTGATTACTTTTCTTGCGGGTTATGCCCTCCTTTCTACGATTTCTTCTGCGACGTTATGCGCACCTTCGACTTTCGCCTCTTGGATTTTACTGCGAATGCGGTGGCGTGCATGGCTTTCTTCGCGCATCTTTGAGAAGGCATTGCCGGGGTGCAGCCCAACACGGTGCTCTTCCGCCATTACTTCTTCCCTCGAATCCAGCCGAGAGGAGCCGTCTCTGGTTGCGTCACCTGGATCCCGAGATCCAAGTGGGCATACCCGGACGGTGCCGTGAGGGAGAGGTGGGAGGAATGGCGTGGCTGGTGGTGCTGGATTGAAGATGAAAACCCGCCGGAATTCTACAAGGTCCGCCGAGTGCCGCCGGTCCGCGGCAGCGATTGGAGCGATGTCGACGCCGCCGATGGGAGGCTCACCATCGCCACCACCAGGATTCTCCGGCTCACCCAGGCCGGACTCACCCTTGAGATGATTGGGGCGGACTTCATTCGCCGCCGGATCGCCCCGTTGCATAGCAAGGAGAGGCCAGCTTGGCTCTTCACGAACCCGGCTGACATTATGCGACTCCGCCCCGGCCTCGATCACAACTTCACAGTGCTGGCGCATGCCCACTTCTACCAGCGGCTTTTCCAGCTTGATGTGTGTCGCGATGGCGAGGTCGAGCAGACCGGCAAGGTCGCGAGGGCTGCCGCAAAGGTTGGCAAGGCCCTCAAGGGGCTATTTTTCAAGCTGCCAGCGGGGGTGGTCCCGTTGTGCAACAATTCGCGTCAGTCCGAGATCATCGCCATGATGCCGGACTGTAATGCGCATGGCCCAGTCCCGAGCTGGAAGGAGCCGAAGGTCGAGGATGTGCAGCAATTCTTTGACACCCTGATCGAGGTGTACGTTAAAGCCAATGCTGAGCGGTGGCTTATCATGGACACCACCCAGGCAGAGCTGGACTACATCGCCACTAGGGCGAGGGAGGCATAGCTTGCCATGGAGGCCGGCAGTGCCGGGGGCGTGGAGGACACGGCCGCAACGGCGGCGGAGGAAGAGGAGCTTTCCCAGTGGGCGGCGGCCTCCAGGGAGGTCGGCAGCGCCAACACTGGATCTTCGCTCATCGAAGACGCGGCCGACGAGTCATCGGGGGAGGAGGAGGATGCGGTGGCGGGCTCGACGCCAACCAGGGGAAGAGGGCGAGTCTCGCGGCGGGCTGGCTCCGATGAGCCGGTCCGGCCTGGCAGGGCTGCGCGTCCTCAATTGACCCTGGAGGGGTCTGGGCGCCACACAAGGGCCACGGCAACCAAGAGGCTGACGAAGGCCGCTGAGAAGAAGAAGACAACAGCCCCTTCCTCATCCGGGCGCACACAAACCTCGCCGCCTCCTTCGCCTCCTCTAGCAGGCGTCGACTTGGATGATGATGCGGAGCTCCCTTTTGATCTCGGGCCTCTCAGCCCGGAGAGGAAAAGGAAACTGGTGGAAGAGGAGGAGACGGATGACGAGTAAGTTCTCCATTCCTTACTGTCATTTCCATTTCCTTTAATCTTGTCTTGATCCATTTTTGCTTCCGTAGGGAGACAGAGACGTTGGCCCAGAGGGCGAAGAGGGCGAGGACCTCGGCGAGCAGCCAGCCTCCGGCTGGGGCTTCAAAGACACCACTGGTGGTGCTGAGCAGCCCGGACAGTAGCCCCCGGCGTAGCCCCCAGCGTAAGTTCGTCACCCTCTTCTTACTCGACACGTGGTAGGTGGTCGATGCTATGATGCTGACCTTGCCAGGTTTGTAGGAGGGAAGCGGCAGCAGGAGGAGCCACAGAGGGCTACTCCTAACACACCACCCCCATCGACTATGCCGCCGCGGGGGGCGTCCCCGGCAAGGGCATCAGGCACGGAGCCCACACCCATGGAGGAAGAGGGGAACTTGGGTGCTGGTGGCTCTGCCACGGCGCCAAATGCTGGCGGAGAGGGGAATTCTGCTTCACGGCCTAGCACTGGTGAGTCGCCTGTCCTTTGTCTCTGTTTTTCCCTTATTCTTTTCCTGGCTTCATTGCTCCCGTTGCTGCCCAGGCCCTCCTTCAACAGGTATGGAGGACGTGGATACTGTTGCTGGGAACATTGCTGAGCAGGCCGCCAAGGATGCTGCCGAGGACACCGCAGCGGGGGCCGCCAAGGCGACCGACGAGGCTTCTGCCAAGGGCGCCAGCGGTGGACCTGCCGGTGGGGCCGGCAAGGCCTCCGCCGAGGAAGAGGTGGTGGGGGACCAGCCTCCCTCCTCCTCAACCTCGGGCCCCGGCAGGTATCTGAAGGTGGGCGACGATCTCTTCATCCACATCCCAGGGGCGTCAAGCCGGGCGCCCGCCGTAGGGGAAGTTTTCGACGGCGAGGTGCTTGCCTCCACCGGGCTCGAGGTGGTTGATGAGCCGGGCGTTGGTGGGGACGGTTCTCCAGAAGAGCAGCTTTTCCGTGCCATGGGGGCCAATTTCCGGAAGCTCCAAGTGCTCTACCATGCTTGCCTGGACAAGGTCAAGTCCAGGATGGCAACGGTGGACAACGCGGAGGTGGACTTCAAGGCGCGCGTTGCCGAGAAGCAGACCTGGTTCCACCAGGCTCGCGAAGAGCATAGGGCCTTTCAGGAGAAATTGGCCGAGTGCGATGTGGAGCTCACTATGAAGATGGCCGACATCGAGAAAGCCCAGGAAAAGGCGGCGAACTTGGCTGCCGCGGCCGAGGCCGCCCGGAACCAGCATCAAGCCACCTTGAATTCCCAGGAAGAGGACCTCACCGCACGTGAGGCGAAGCTTGCCGCAGCGCTCCGTGGCAAGGATGAGGAGCTCGAGGCCCTTGTCGCGCGGCGGACTCGCGAGCTGGAGCGGAGGCACAAGGAGGCACTCGATGCCCAGGCTCTGGCCCATGCCGGCAAGGTAAGGGAGTTGGAGGTGGTGCAGGACAAGCTGAAGGAGCAGGCCCTCAAGCTATCCAACGAGAAGAGCACGCTCAACAGCGCCTTGGTGGAGGCGCAAGGAGCGGTCATCAGCAGGGCAGGGGAGCTCTCCGAAGCGCAAAACTCCGTCAGAGACCTCAAGATGAAGCTGGAGGATCTCGAGAAGATGCTGTCGGAGAGCAGGGCTCGGGAGGAGACCTTGACCAGGAGCCTAGAGGAGGAGAAGCAGTTGCGGGCGAACGAGGCCGCCTCCCACCAGGATTATGTGGCGGGCGAGAACAGATAGATCAGCCGCCTGGAGGAGGTCGCCAGCAGGGTCACCTCGCAGTTGGCCACCATGGGGATGCCACACGTGAGGTACGCCCCTGAGCGCAGCGGGACCGTCAACACAAAGTTGACCCTGTTCTTCGAGGGTGTCCTCGGAGCCTTGGCGTATCTTCACTCCAACAGGGCGGCCACGCTGGCCGAGGAGGCCCGGCGACTCTGCCGGAGGGTCGTGACCAAGGTCCTCACCAAGACGGCGTACTGGAATCCCGATCTTGACTTCGCGGCCGTGATGAAGAGCTTGCCGGATGGTGCTGACCTCACGGTGCTCAAGGAGCGCATCTAGCCCATCACCGACTGCATCACGAAATCAAGAGGGTGGAAGGCCAGCGCCGGGATTAGGCATCCCGTTCTTCTTCACCGCTGCGGGTTCCCGACCAAGACAAATTTTATCTTTAGTTAGAACCGCAGCTATGATGTGATGTAATATAACTTTGAAGTACTCTTAATTTTCATGCATGTTATTTCCCCGTTTGATTCCTCTTTGTATGCGTGCCCTACGTCGATCGGGAAGGCTTGCCGGCGCGGAAGCCCCTAGCGGCGTTTTGGGGACGGATCCCCATGGCCAGCCGGGTACGCGTGCTGCTGGACGAGCCACCTTTCCGTTCTGAACGCGGTCGCTTGAACTGTCGAGCTTGACTCGAGTCAGAATCGGGGGCGTTGCAGATCACGGAAGGCTACTCTGCCATTCTCGACGCAGCAGCTTGAGCTATTGAGCGGACTCGAAACAGGCCAAGGGCGTTGCCGATCGTGGTAGAGCCCCCTGGCGTGCAGGTTTCTCATACAAAGCAAATATCTTCGGGGGGAATAACCTCAAATAAGAAGGGTAGCACAAATAAGGGTTCAGTGCAACTTAGCTTCTGTTTGCGATCGCTCGAGTGTCGATCTTCTAGCCTCCTTTCTTCTTCAAGGGTCACGAAGATGAAGGAGTGCCGGGCTAACTGCTAGAGCCAATTCTCACAACTGCGCCCCTACCTGGCGCGCCAAAGATGTCAGTGGGAACGACACCTATGGGATCACAAGAATCCCTACTACGGTTGCGGGGCACGGGGTCGTGAGAAGAGCGGATCAAACAGATAGCACACGGTTCGTTTATCCAGGTTCGGGCCACGGGGATGCGTAAAACCCTACTCCTGCTTTGGTGGATTGTATATCTGTGTTCTTGAGCTAGCTATAGGGCGTGAGGAGCTCCAAAAAGCCGAATCCTCCTCCTGGTCGCCTCGGGCCTCCTTTTATAGGAAAGGGGTTGCCACAATAGTACCAAGAGGTGGAAAGGGAACAGTGATGTGAGGTTATCCCTTGCATTACATGACAAGGCGCATTTAATGCGTCTTGCCCAGGTGTCCTTGCTTTATCGAGGACAGGGGAGAGCCCTGTCTCATCCGTCGCCGCTCCCTCTCGCGTCGACACGCGCCCTAGCCAGCGGCGCCCGCGGTGCCATGTAGGCAGGCAGGCAGCTGAGGTGGCGCAGTGGTGGGTCTCCATGAAGATCTGCATGCCGCCACGCAGGTGCCTGCCCAGCTGGTTGGGTCGGCAGCTGCATGCGAACGGCGGTGGAGGTTTGACTGGCGTGGGCCTGATGGTGGCCCAACGGGTGTTCTTGGCAAGGGCCTTGCCGGGGCCCCGGCAAGGGTCTTGCCGTGGCGCCTGCTGTCATCGCCGGCAAGGCTCTTGTCGGGGGCCTTGTGGTCCTCCTTGGCTGGGATCCCGCCAAGGATCATCATCATCTGAAGGGTGTATCTGATCTCGAATGTCTTCACAAAGATCTGCATGCCACCACGGGGATGTCTCTTGAATCCTTTCCCCATGGGGGCAGTGGACTCTAGGGTGACTCACTCCGTAGGTGTGGGGCGAGCTACCACGGCAAGGGTCTTGCCGGGTTTGCTAAAACCGCCTCCAGGCAAGGATCTTGCCGGGGGGTCCGCTTCGTCCCCTTTGCTCTTTGTGGTCTTGGTCTTGGCATCGTTCTGCTTCTCCTGAGCTTCGGCCTTACCTTGGCTCACCTCCCTTGCCTTGCTCAGTGTGGTGGTGCCCGTGGCTCAGACTGCCCGTGCACAGTTATAGGGGTACAAAAAGCGTACCCCTCTTTTTGTACACCGACATTCGCGCTCTAGGGACTTGACATGGTTGGACCCCTTAAAGGCGGAACCCACAAGAAAAAATACTCACTGGTCATGGTGGATAAGTTCACCAAATGGATAGAAGCCAAGCCTGTTAAGACGGCCGAATCCGGACCGGTGATAGACTTTATATCCTGGGTTGTACACCATTAAGGCGTCCTGCACAGCATCATCACTGATAACGGCACGAACTTTACGGCCGACGAGGTAAAACTCTGGTGCAAAAACATGGGCATCAAGCTCGATTATGCTTCCGTCTATCACCCACAAACTAACGGCCAGGTCAAACGTGCAAATGGTCTTATCATGAGCGGCATCAAACCCATATTAGTGCGGTCCCTTAAGGAATCTAATACGCACTGGGTAGAGGAGCTCGACTCCGTACTCTGGGGGCTGCGGACCACGCCGAATCGCACCACCGGATACACACCATTCTTCATGGTTTACGGCGCAGAGGCAGTTTTGCCCTACGACATAATTCATGACTCACCTCGAGTGTGCATGTACGAAGAAAGAGAGGCCGGGCTCGACCGGTAGGACAAGTTGGACGCCTTGGAGGAAGAGCGTGACGTGGCAAAAGCCTGTTCCGCATTCTATCAACAGCAGGCTTGAAGATACCAAAGCAGAGAAGTACGGGCCAAAAATTACAACGTTGGCGAATTAGTTCTACGCCTGCCGGACAAGAAAAAGGACAAACTTAAGCCCAAGTGGGAAGGTCCCTTCATAATTGACCAAGTCCTGACTGGTGGAGCGTACCGTCTGCGAGATGCATCGGATAACCGACTCGAGCCGAACCCATCGAACGCAGCCCGTCTCCGAAGATTCTATGCCTAGCGCCGGACTCTGTGTTCGTCCCCTTCCTCTATCCATTTTTATATACTTTCTGTCTTACATTTCTCTCCTACTCCCCCCCCTCTCTCTCTCTTATAGCCTTTAAAGGCTCATAAAGTGACGCGCTATCCGCGCTCATTAAACCTGGGGGCTTCTTTAAACAGAAGCTTATTTATACGGGCTTCATGCCCAACACATGTGTCACACTTCCACATGTACCTTTTATTCACCATTATATGCATCGAGATGACTTAAGTTTTGGCCAAGCTGGGTTGCCTGGCTCCTGTGCTTACCCCTATGTTCCCGATTGTTCGGCTAGGTGGTAAAGGGAGCACCTCTGCGATTGTTACTGCCGGGTCAGCCGAATGTGTACCTCAGACTGGGTGAAGCCGAAAGCTAGTGTTCTTAAGGGAATATTCGGTCAGTGAACTAAAGATG
Source organism: Triticum dicoccoides (assembly GCF_002162155.2). NCBI lineage: Eukaryota > Viridiplantae > Streptophyta > Magnoliopsida > Poales > Poaceae > Triticum > Triticum dicoccoides. Next base: position 93,200,158 of record NC_041392.1, on the reverse strand, counting down.
ATCTTCTTTCACTTATTTATCTATATGCCCCTAGATGTTTTTCCTATGTCTCTTTTCGCATAATGGACATGCACTTTAGGGCATGCGTCCCAGGGAAAGGAACCCCTAACGGAACTATTCTCCCTGGAAGATGTTTCTTACTAACCATGTAATATAACATAACTAGTTGGGCACTTGTCTGTTCAAGTACTAATGACCCCTACGCCTGGTCTCCATGCATACCCCGGTTCTTATATAACCGCGAGGGTATTTGGACACACTCCGGACCGTCAGGCCCCGAGGTTGAAGCGAAAAGGTCGGCCATGACAAACGATCTACAATCCGACTAGAAGGCATTACACATGTCAATTAAAATTACATAGTCAATCTGACTGATTGTATTCCTGTTCAATACCATCTAACAGGCTATCTAGCTTATAGTCATGTTGGGAATACTTTGTGGCCAATTCTACTTGGCCATATACTAAGCTCACAGGGATTTCCTTCCCATCGGGCCCCACGGGTCCGACCTCGGCCATGCGGTTTGGGTCAGCCTTCGTGTATCGTGTCTTCACCATGGCCCAGGCCTCCCTGGGGCCTTGACGGTAGACCGACATCTTCCACAATCGGAAGTGCCGCCGCGCACCCTTCAGCTTCTCTACAAGCTCTCCAAGGCCTTCGGGCATGGAGACGGATGGCCACAAGGCCTGGGCGACACCTTGCATCACCTGCCGAACTCGCTCGTGCAGTTGTGAGAGCTCGGGAAGAAGGTCACCCATAGAACTGGGCATTTCCTCTGCAGGACGACCTGTTAGCATACCTACAGACATTACTCTGTTAGTCGACTTCCTCGCCGAACTCTTTTTTCAAAGTTCGTTTAAGCACTTACTAAATATGTTGTGTCGAAGCCGCTGATTCTCCTTAACTGAGTCCAACAACTAGGCACGAACATCCTTCAGTTCAATGCCCAGCTTGGTGTTGGTATATTGGAGATCGTTCTTCTCCCGCCTCACCTTTGTCAGCACACTCTCACCAGCCTTCAGCTGGCGTAGGAGTTGTTGCTTTTCCGGATTTAATCCGGCGCCATCTACAATTTCATTTGTCAGATTTTCACCCACGCCGCACTTTGCAAAAATACTTATCTTTCAAAGCGAATATTACCAGAGGGGGTCTCCTTGGGCTCCCCTGCCGCGGCTAGTGCGGCCTCAAGTTGGGCTTTGCACTCTTCCAGCTCCTGGGACATTAGGGTATTCTTTTCTGTAAGAACCTGCATAACAAATGATTCTTAAATCAGTTATTCTAACTGTTTCAAGTCTCGGGGGCTACTGGTATATATATAATAACCAAAATTTTCTTACCCGTATGTCTTTTACATACTGCTCCGTGGCTCTGGCTAGACCATTTTGAGAGGCACGGAGGTACGCATCTCCCGAATTGAAGGCATCCAATGCCTCTTGGGAGAAACAAGCGTCGCGAAGAACTGTCCGGCGACGCCTGTGGTTCATGGCACTCTCCACCTCGGAATTGGTGGTAGACAGCCTGTCCGCATCCTCTGTCGGAGGAGCGTCCGGTGCGCGCCTTGTGTTCGCCTCCGCTTCCGGACCAGGCTTTGGAGCCTGGCTGGTGGCGCGATTGGTAAACCCTCCGGATATAGTCCGGTGAGGTCTCTTCGTCCTGAAGAGAGCACGAGCGTTAATATGCCTTGAAGGAATAGCACCTGGGAATAAGATGGCGTGTTATACCTTTGCGCCGGCGTCTCAGTCCGGACCGCACTTCTTTTCAGCCCGCGGGGCCTTGCCGCCCCTCGTTGGCTAGTCACCACAGGCTCGGCCTCCCGTCTCAAGGACCTCCCCTGCAAAACACGGTTGTCATACGGCAATCGAAAACACGCGAGGATAGATCCCTTTTCAAAGTGCTGGGATTTCGGTCTCAGTTACCTATGAGGCTGGGAGTAGCCCTGGGTAATCGGCCATAATGGCCACCAAGGCGTTGTCCCTGCTCAATTGATGGAACACCCCATCAATCAGCTCCACAGATAAGTCCGGATCCTCTTGAGAGGCCGGGTCGAGGGACCGTCCCGGATCCTCGGGTTGTGGAGGAGGGCTGTTTATTTCTTTAACAGCCTGGCGCAGTTCCTGCGTTGAAGTCGTTAGACTGAATATTTAACGATGGGAATATAAAACGGATGGGCAAGTAAAAGTGTCCACTTACCCAACATGGGGGATTGTACATAGAAAATCCACCCTGTGGGTTGACGCGGAGAAATTCCTCCTCTTATCCCTTATACAAAGCGGACAAGATCTTTATTAGAGCGGCAGCCGAATCCGGCCCCTTACGGCCATGGCGGGTGGCGCCGTCCTCCCCGTTGAAGTCCCACATGGGGTGGCCTCTATACTAGAGCGGCTGCACCCCTCGCATGATGCATACGGCCATGACCCCGATCATGGTCAGTCCGGAATGAGCTAACAATCTTATCCGGCCCATCAGGTAAAGAACGTCCTTGTCGCTTTCCCTCTGAGGGCTCCGTGGATGCTAGCTTAGGCGCTTCTTTAGGGGAGCACTGTCGAACTCAGGGAGGCTGATCCGGCAGGATCCGGCAGCGGGATGTCCTATATATAAAACCATTCCGAAGGCCAGTCCTTAGACGCCTTCTTTGGGGTTCCGGATAGATATCCAGTCCCGGCGATGCACCACACTTCGGCTCCGCCCACTTGATATATTGACCCCTTTTGAGAATGGGGCACAAGGCAGAATAGCCTTTTCCACAGCGCAAAATGAGCCTGGCAGCCCAAAAACAGCTCGCAAAGGGCTACGAAGCCCGCGATATGCAATATGGAGGCAGGCGTGAGGTTGTGCAGCTGGAGGCCATAGAACTCCAGGAGCCCCCGGAGAAACGGATGAATTGGAAATCCGATCCCTCTTACTAAGTAAGGGACAAGGCATACCCGCTCTCCTTTGGAGGGATTGGGGGCGCTCTCTGCTTGCTCTCCGCCATTATAGGTGGCAAGTCCGGCTCGAACCGGGACCATATAGGCCGGGGGGAGAAATCCCTTGGTCTGGAGCATCACTAGCTCGCTGTGCGGGATGGAGCATTTCTCCCAATCTCCAGGCTGAGGGCTGGAAGGGCGAGAGGAGGAGCTGCGGCAGCCGGCCATGATAGAATGGACCTCTGTCGAATACGCTCTGATGAATACTCGCGGAGGGGGGAAGGTGTGGTTTGGATCTAAATCCTCTTCCCCTTAAATAGGCGGCTCATTCACGCGGCTAGGAGTGTAAATATAAAAACACCCTGACTTTTCGTATTCGTTTGACACGTGGAAGACGGCCATTATTGGGTGGAGAAGCCAAGGAGCGCTACATTTACAAGAAACCGGACATTATTCGATGGGTACACGGAAATTGGAGGAGAACCCGCCGTGCAATGCCGAAGACAATCTGCGCGCCGGACTCGTCGTCATTGAAGCCTGGTTCGGGGGCTACTGAGGGAGTCCTGGATTAGGGGGTGTCCGGATAGCCGGACTATACCTTCGGCCGGACTCCTGGACTATGAAGATACAAGATTCAAGACTTCGTCCCGTGTCCGGAAGGGACTTTCCTTGGCGTGGAGGGCAAGCTTGGAGATATGGATATGTAGATCTCCTACCATTGTAACTGACTCTGTGTAACCCTAGCCCTCTCCGGTGTCTATATAAACCAGAGGGTTTTAGTCCGTACGAACAACAATCATACCATAGGCTAGCTTCTAGGGTTTAGCCTCTCTGATCTCGCGGTAGATTTACTCTTGTACTACCCATATCATCAATATTAATCAAGCAGGACGTAGGGTTTTACCTCCATCAAGAGGGCCCGAACCTGGGTAAAACATTGTGTCCCCAGCCTCCTGTTACCATCCGCCTAGACGCACAGTTCGGGACCCCGTACCCGAGATCCGCCGGTTTTGACACCGACAAGCTAACTTAAGAGTGTTTAGTTCTTTAGTTAGACACTCAATCTCCTTCTTATCATCATCAGTCGTTTTATCTTGATTAGCATGATTAATAGCAATTTCATCATAGTTTTCATTACTAGAGTTGTCAACAAATAAATCATCATCACCTAGCAAATCATATTCGTCACTATTGAAATCAACATACTCGGGGTGTGATACCTTTTGGCCTTTAGCCATGAAGCATATTCCAATTCCTTCATTTGGTGAGTCAAATATGTCATAGGAGTTGGTTGGCACAAGTGCTAGACCGGCAACACCTTCATCTTGAGTATATTCAGAGTCGGAGTGATAACTTCTCTCAGAGTGGTTGTCAGAGTCAGAGTGATAACTTCTCTCGGAGTGGTTGTCGGAGTCAGAGCCGGATACCCATTCACCAACATGAGCTTGATGTCTTCATTTTGTGTAGCTCCTTGATGACATGTCCTTCCTTTCTGAATCCTTGCTTCTCCATGATGTTCTTCATTCATAACGATCATCTCCACTCCTTCTTTCTCTTGGTGGTGACTCTTCTCTTCTACTTCTCCTTTTGGGTGAATCTTCTCTTCGTTTGTCGGGAGCCGTACAGTCATTGGAGTAGTGTCCGGGTCTTCCACAATTGTAGCAATTACGTTCACGACTAGAAGATATTTTGTCATTGTAGGACCTCGACTTGGAACTTATTTCCTTGCTTCTACTTTTGTAGAACTTGTTTAAGTTCTTCACCATTAGGCTCAATTCTTCATTGAAGGCTTGTTTGTCAGTAGATGATTTAGGAGCATCACATGAGGCTTTCTAAGCACCACTAGACTTCTTGTGAAGCTCTTCCTTATCCTTGAGTGATATCTCATGAGCAACAATTCTTCCAATGACTTTCGTTGGCTTGAGATCTTTGTAGTTGGGCATCATTTTGATCAATGTGCACACGGTATCATATTTTCCATCCAAGGCTCTTAGGATCTTCTTAATGATGAATCTATCGGTCATTTCCTCACTTCCTAAGCCGGCAATCTCATTTGTGATGATAGCAAGCCTAGAGTACATTTCAACGACACCTTCACCATCCTTCATTTTAAACTTGTCAAGTTGACTTTGAAGCACATCCAATTTGGATTCCTTGACGGAGTCGGTACCCTTGTGCATATCAATCAAAGTATCCCAAATTTCCTTTGCATTCTCAAGACAGCTGATTTGTTGAATTCTTCGGGGCACAATCCATTGAAGAGGATATCAAAGCTTGAGCATTGTATTACAACATCTTCAACTCTTCCACGCTAGCTTCACAGTTCGTTTCTCTCCCATCAAAGAATTCACCTTGCAAGCCAATACACAAAATAGCACAACCGACGGGGTTATGTCCAAAAATATGCATTTTCATCTTATGCTTCCAACTAGCAAAATTAGTACCATCAAAGTATGGACCGCTACGATGGTGATTTCCCTCTCTAGCCGCCATACTCTCCTAGGTTATGAAACCAAGACTATGATCACCAAAAGCTATGGAAATCAAGGCAAATGGAGACCAAAGCTCTGATACCACTTGTAGGATCGAAAGTATGTATAGAGGGGGTGATTAGACTACTTGACCAAATAAAATCTAGCCTTTTCCCAATTTTAAGTCTTGGCAGATTTTAGCAACTTGGAACAAGTCAAGCAATCAATCTACACATGCAAGTCTAAGAGTATAGAAACGGAATGTAAAACATTATGAAGGTAAAGGGAGGAGTTTGGAGGGAGGAAACGCAGTGTAGACACAGAGATTTTTGCGTGGTTCCGATAGGTGGTGCTATCGTACATCCATGTTGATGGAGACTTCAACCCACGAAGGGTAACGGTTGCGCGAGTCCATGCAGGGCTCCACCCACGAAGGGTCCACGAAGAAGCAACCTTTTCTATCCCACCATGGCCATCGCCCACGAAGGACTTGCCTCATGAGGGTAGATCTTCATGAAGTAGGCGATCTCCTTACCCATACAAACTCCTTGGTTCAACTCCACAATCTTGTTGGAGCCTCCCAAGTGACACCTAACCAATCTAGGAGACACCATTCTCCAAAAGGTAATAAACGGTGTGTTGATGATGAACTCCTTGCTCTTGTGCTTCAAATGATAGTCTCCCCAACACTCAACTCTCTCTCTCACACACAGATTTGGATTTGGTGGAAAGATGATTTGCATGGAAAGCAACTTGGGGAAGGCTAGAGATCAAGATTCATATGGTTGGAATGGAATATCTTGGTCTCAACACATGAGTAGGTGGTTCTCTCTCAGAAAATGAATGCTGGAAGTGTTTGCACTTGTCCTCGCCAAAATGATATGAGTGTAGTATGTTGGCAGAGTCACCCTCAAGAACTCTCTAGTTCTTCTTCTTCGGGATCAACATAATCTTGATGGGAATCCTTGGAGTTGTAGTCGTACTTGATGAAGTAGAACTTGATGTAGTCTTAGGAACACACTTGACCAAGGCCTTAGGAGCTTCTTCAAATGCATCAATCTCGTCTTGAAGCTTATCCTTGCCCTTTTACTTGTGGTCTTGTGGTGGAAGATCATCTCGATCTTGTGTCCCTTGGAAAGAAATAGAATCATATTTCTCTTGTTGAGGAACAAACTTCGTCTTGGGATATTGATCTTCATCGCACTCAACTCCATTGGCATTGAACTTTCGTTCAAAACAAATACCTTGATTCTTCCGGTGCCTTCCTTGCTTGCATACAGTTTCCTCAAATTGCTTACTCCCGGCAAGGCTCTTGTAAACACCTTTATCTATAATTCCCTTCAATACGCTATTTTCTTGCTCAAGTGTAACTTGGCTAAGAGAATCATTAGTGGAATTAAGAGAACTACTAGAAGCAACAACATTGGATTTGACATGATTATTGTTACTACTAGAAGAAGAATCTTTCTTACTCTTGTTGCTAGATTTTACTTGTGGCATATAAGTAGACAGGAGTAAACGCTTGGCAATGTAAGAAGAACATTTCTTGCAAAGATCATCATTGATTGATTTTAAGAACCCATGCTCTTGCTCAAGGTTGAGCTTTTCAAAGGGTAGCTTCTCATGAGTCTTTAAAAGCTCTCGATGATTTTCCAAGGTAGTTTCATGAGCTAACTTAAGAGTGTTTAGTTCTTTAGTTAGACACTCAATCTCCTTCTTATCATCATCAGTCGTTTTATCTTTATTAGCATGATTAATAGCAATTTCATCATAGTTTTCATCACTAGAGTTGTCGACAAGTAAATCATCATCACCTAGCAAATCATCTTCATCACTATTGAAATCAACATACTCGGGGTGTGATACCTTTGGGCCTTTAGCCATGAAGCATCTTCCAATTCCTTCATTTGGTGAGTCAAATATGTCGTAGGAGTTGGTTGACACAAGTGCTAGACGGGCAACACCTTCATCTTGACTATATTTGGAGTCAGAGTGATAACTTCTCTCGGAGTGGTTGTCGGAGTCGGAACCGGATACCCACTAACCAACATGAGCTTGATGTCTTCATTTTGTGTAGCTCCTTGATGACTTGTCCTTCCTTTTTGAATCCTTGCTTCTCCATGATGTTCTTCATTCATAACGATCATCTCTTCTACTTCTTTCTCTTGGTGGTGACTCTTCTCTTCTACTTCTCCTTTTGGGTGAATCTTCTCTTCATTTGTAGGGAGTTGTACATTCATTGGAGTAGTGTCCAGGTCTTCCACAATTGTAGCAATTACGTTCACGACTCGAAGATCTTTTGTCATTGTAGGACCTCGACTTGGAACTTATTTCCTTGCTTCTACTTTTGTAGAACTTGTTGAAGTTCTTCACCATTAGGATCAATTCTTCATTGAAGGCTTGTTTGTCACTTGATGATGTAGAAGCCTCACATGAGGCTTTCTAAGAACCACTAGACTTCTTGTGAAGCTCTTCCTTATCCTTGAGTGATATCTCATGAGCAACAATTCTTCCAATGACTTCCGTTGGCTTGAGATCTTTGTAGTTGGGCATCATTTGGATCAATGTGCACACGGTATCATATTTTCCATCCAAGGCTCTTAAGATCTTCTTTATGACGAATATATCGGTCATTTCCTCACTTCCTAAGCCGGCAATCTCATTTGTGATGATAGCAAGCCTAGAGTACATTTCAATGACACCTTCACCATCCTTCATTTTAAACTTGTCAAGTTGACTTTGAAGCACATCCAATTTGGATTCCTTGACGGAGTTGGTACCCTCGTGCATATCAATCAAAGTATCCCAAATTTCCTTTGCATTCTCAAGACGGCTGATTTTATTGAATTCTTCGGGGCACAATCCGTTGAAGAGGATATCAAAAGCTTGAGCATTGTATTGCAACATCTTCAACTCTTCCGCGCTAGCTTCATGGTTCGGTTCTCTCCCATCAAAGAATTCACCTTGCAAGCCAATACACAAAATAGCCCAACTAGCGGGGTTATGTCCAAGAATATGCATTTTCATCTTATGCTTCCAACTAGCAAAATTAGTACCATCAAAGTAAGGACCTCTACTGTGGTGATTTCCCTCGCTAGCCGCCATACTCTCCTAGGTTGTGAAACCAACACTATGATCACCAAAAGCTATGGAAATCAAGGCAAATGGAGACCAAAGCTCCGATACCACTTGTAGGATCGAAAGTATGTCTAGATGGGGGGTGATTAGACTACTTGACCAAATAAAAATCTAGCCTTTTCCCAATTCTAAGTCTTGGCAGATTTTAGCAACTTAGAACAAGTCAAGCAATTAATCTACACATGAAAGTCTAAGAGTATAGCAACGGAATGTAAAACATTGCATATGAAGGTAAAGGGAGGAGTTTGGAGGGAGCAAACGCAGTGTAGACACAGAGATTTTTGCGTGGTTCCAATAGGTGGTGCTATCGTACATCCATGTTGTTCGAGACTTCAACCCACGAAGGGTAACGGTTGCCCGAGTCCATGTAGGGCTCCACCCACGAAGAAGCAACCTTGTCTATCCCACCATGGCCATCGCCCACGAAGAACTTGCCACACGAGGGTAGATCTTCATGAAGTAGGCGATCTCCTTACCCGTACAAACTCCTTGGTTCAACTCCACAATCTTGTTGGAGCCTCCCAAGTGACACCTAACCAATCTAGGAGAAACCACTCTCCAAAAGGTAATAGACGGTGTGTTGATGATGAACTCCTTGCTCTTGTGCTTCAAATGATAGTCTCCCCAACACTCAACTCTCTCTCTCACACAGATTTGGATTAGGTGGAAAGATGATTTGAGTGGAAAGCAACTTGGGGAAGGCTAGAGATCAAGATTCATATGGTTGGAATGGAATATCTTGGTCTCAACACATGAGTAGGTGGTTCTCTCTCAGAAAATGAATGTTGGAAGTGTTTGCACTTGTCCTCGCCAAAATGATATGAGTGTAGTATGTTGGCAGAGTCACCCTCAAGAACTCTCTAGTTCTTCTTCTTCGGGATCCACATAATCTTGATGGGAATCCTTGGAGTTGTAGTCGTACTTGATGAAGTAGAACTTGATGTAGTCTTAGGAACCCACTTGACCAAGGCCTTAGGAGCTTCTTCAAATGCATCAATCTCGTCTTGAAGCTTATCCTTGCCCTTTTACTTGTGGTCTTGTGGTGGAAGATCATCTCGATCTTGTGTCCCTTGGAAAGAAATAGAATCATATTTCTCTTGTTGAGGAACAAACTTCGTCTTGGGATATTGATCTTCATCCCACTCAACTCCATTGGCATTGAACTTTCGTTCAAAACAAATACCTTGATTCTTCCGGTGCCTTCCTTGCTTGCATACAGTTTCCTCAAATTGCTTACTCCCGGCAAGGCTCTTGTAAACACCTTTATCTATAATTCCCTTCACTACGCTATTTTCTTGCTCAAGTGTAACATGGCTAAGAGAATCATTAGTGGAATTAAGAGAACTACTAGAAGCAACAACATTGGATTTGACATGATTATTGTTACTACTAGAAGAAGAATCTTTCTTACTCTTGTTGCTAGATTTTACTTGTGGCATATAAGTAGACAGGAGTAAACGCTTGGCAATGTAAGAAGAACTTTTCTTGCAAAGATCATCATTGATTGATTTTAAGAACCCATGCTCTTGCTCAAGGTTGAGCTTTTCAAAGGGTAGCTTCTCATGAGTCTTTAAAAGCTCTCGATGATTTTCCAAGGTAGTTTCTTGAGCTAACTTAAGAGTGTTTAGTTCTTTAGTTAGACACTCAATCTCCTTCTTATCATCATCAGTCGTTTTATCTTTATTAGCATGATTAATAGCAATTTCATCATAGTTTTCATCACTAGAGTTGTCGACAAGTAAATCATCATCACCTAGCAAATCATCTTCATCACTATTGAAATCAACATACTCGGGGTGTGATACCTTTGGGCCTTTAGCCATGAAGCATCTTCCAATTCCTTCATTTGGTGAGTCAAATATGTCGTAGGAGTTGGTTGACACAAGTGCTAGACGGGCAACACCTTCATCTTGACTATATTTGGAGTCAGAGTGATAACTTCTCTCGGAGTGGTTGTCGGAGTCGGAACCGGATACCCACTAACCAACATGAGCTTGATGTCTTCATTTTGTGTAGCTCCTTGATGACTTGTCCTTCCTTTTTGAATCCTTTCTTCTCCATGATGTTCTTCATTCATAACGATCATCTCTTCTACTTCTTTCTCTTGGTGGTGACTCTTCTCTTCTACTTCTCCTTTTGGGTGAATCTTCTCTTCGTTTGTAGGGAGCTATACATTCATTGGAGTAGTGTCCAGGTCTTCCACAATTTTAGCAATTACATTCACGACTCGAAGATCTTTTGTCATTGTAGGACCTCGACTTGGAACTTATTTCCCTTCTTCTACTTTTGTAGAACTTGTTGAAGTTCTTCACCATTAGGCTCAATTCTTCATTGAAGGCTTGTTTGTCACTTGATGATGTAGAAGCCTCACATGAGGCTTTCTAAGCACCACTAGACTTCTTGTGAAGCTCTTCCTTATCCTTGAGTGATATCTCATGAGCAACAATTCTTCCAATGACTTCCGTTGGCTTGAGATCTTTGTAGTTGGGCATCATTTGGATCAATGTGCACACGGTATCATATTTTCCATCCAAGGCTCTTAAGATCTTCTTTATGACGAATATATCGGTCATTTCCTCACTTCCTAAGCCGACAATCTCATTTGTGATGATAGCAAGCCTAGAGTACATTTCAATGACACCTTCACCATCCTTCATTTTAAACTTGTCAAGTTGACTTTGAAGCACATCCAATTTGGATTCCTTGACGGAGTTGGTAGCCTCGTGCATATCAATCAAAGTATCCCAAATTTCCTTTGCATTCTCAAGACGGCTGATTTTATTGAATTCATCGGGGCACAATCCGTTGAAGAGGATATCAAAAGCTTGAGCATTGTATTGCAACATCTTCAACTCTTCCGCGCTAGCTTCATGGTTCGGTTCTCTCCCATCAAAGAATTCACCTTGCAAGCCAATACACAAAATAGCCCAACTAGCGGGGTTATGTCCAAGAATATGCATTTTCATCTTATGCTTCCAACTAGCAAAATTAGTACCATCAAAGTAAGGACCTCTACTGTGGTGATTTCCCTCGCTAGCCGCCATACTCTCCTAGGTTGTGAAACCAACACTATGATCACCAAAAGCTATGGAAATCAAGGCAAATGGAGACCAAAGCTCCGATACCACTTGTAGGATCGAAAGTATTTCTAGATGGGGGGTGATTAGACTACTTGACCAAATAAAAATCTAGCCTTTTCCCAATTCTAAGTCTTGGCAGATTTTAGCAACTTAGAACAAGTCAAGCAATTAATCTACACATGCAAGTCTAAGAGTATAGCAACGGAATGTAAAACATTGCATATGAAGGTAAAGGGAGGAGTTTGGAGGGAGCAAACGCAGTGTAGACACTGAGATTTTTGTGTGGTTCCAATAGGTGGTGCTATCGTACATCCATGTTGTTCGAGACTTCAACCCACGAATGGTAACGGTTGCCCGAGTCCACGCAGGGCTCCACCCACGAAGAAGCAACCTTGTCTATCCCACCATGGCCATCGCCCACGAAGGACTTGCCACACGAGGGTAGATCTTCATGAAGTAGGCGATCTCCTTACCCGTACAAACTCCTTGGTTCAACTCCACAATCTTGTTGGAGCCTCCCAAGTGACACCTAACCAATCTAGGAGACACCACTCTCCAGAAGGTAATAGACGGTGTGTTGATGATGAACTCCTTGCTCTTGTGCTTCAAATGATAGTCTCCCCAACACTCAACTCTCTCTCTCACACAGATTTGGATTAGGTGGAAAGATGATTTGAGTGGAAAGCAACTTGGGGAAGGCTAGAGATCAAGATTCATATGGTTGGAATGGAATATCTTGGTCTCAACACATGAGTAGGTGGTTCTCTCTCAGAAAATGAATGATGGAAGTGTTTGCACTTGTCCTCGCCAAAATGATATGAGTGTAGTATGTTGGCGGAGTCACCCTAAAGAACTCTCTAGTTCTTCTTCTTCGGGATCAACATAATCTTGATGGGAATCCTTGGAGTTGTAGTCGTACTTGATGAAGTAGAACTTGATGTAGTCTTAGGAACCCACTTGACCAAGGCCTTAGGAGCTTCTTCAAATGCATCAATCTCCTCTTGAAGCTTATCCTTGCCCTTTTACTTGTGGTCTTGTGGTGGAAGATCATCTCGATCTTGTGTCCCTCGGAAAGAAGTAGAATCATACTTCTCTTGTTGAGGAACAAACTTCGTCTTGGGATATTGATCTTCATCCCACTCAACTCCATTGGCATTGAACTTTCGTTCAAAACAAATACCTTGATTCTTCCGGTGCCTTCCTTGCTTGCATACAATTTCCTCAAATTGCTTACTCCCGGCAAGGCTCTTGTAAACACCTTTATCTATAATTCCCTTCAATAAGCTATTTTCTTGCTCAAGTGTAACATGGCTAAGAGAATCATTAGTGGAATTAAGAGAACTACTAGAAGCAACAACATTGGATTTGACATGATTATTGTTACTACTAGAAGAAGAATCTTTCTTACTCTTGTTGCTAGATTTTACTTGTGGCATATAAGTAGACAGGAGTAAACGCTTGGCAATGTAAGAAGAACTTTTCTTGCAAAGATCATCATTGAATGATTTTAAGAACCCATGCTCTTGCTCAAGGTTGAGCTTTTCAAAGGGTAGCTTCTCATGAGTCTTTAAAAGCTCTCGATGATTTTCCAAGGTAGTTTCATGAGCTAACTTAAGAGTGTTTAGTTCTTTAGTTAGACACTCAATCTCCTTCTTATCATCATCAGTCGTTTTATCTTTATTAGCATGATTAATAGCAATTTCATCATAGTTTTCATCACTAGAGTTGTCGACAAGTAAATCATCATCACCTAGCAAATCATCTTCATCACTATTGAAATCAACATACTCGGGGTGTGATACCTTTGGGCCTTTAGCCATGAAGCATATTCCAATTCCTTCATTTGGTGAGTCAAATATGTCGTAGGAGTTGGTTGACACAAGTGCTAGACGGGCAACACCTTCATCTTGACTATATTTGGAGTCAGAGTGATAACTTCTCTCGGAGTGGTTGTCGGAGTCGGAACCGGATACCCACTAACCAACATGAGCTTGATGTCTTCATTTTGTGTAGCTCCTTGATGACTTGTCCTTCCTTTTTGAATCCTTGCTTCTCCATGATGTTCTTCATTCATAACGATCATCTCTTCTACTTCTTTCTCTTGGTGGTGACTCTTCTCTTCTACTTCTCCTTTTGGGTGAATCTTCTCTTCGTTTGTAGGGAGCCGTACATTCATTGGAGTAGTGTCCAGGTCTTCCACAATTGTAGCAATTACATTCACGACTCGAAGATCTTTTGTCATTGTAGGACCTCGACTTGGAACTTATTTCCTTGCTTCTACTTTTGTAGAACTTGTTGAAGTTCTTCACCATTAGGATCAATTCTTCATTGAAGGCTTGTTTGTCACTTGATGATGTAGGAGCATCACATGAGGCTTTCTTAGCACCACTAGACTTCTTGTGAAGCTCTTCCTTATCCTTGAGTGATATCTCATGAGTAACAATTCTTCCAATGACTTCTGTTGGCTTGAGATCTTTGTAGTTGGACATCATGTGGATCAATGTGCACACGGTATCATATTTTCCATCCAAGGCTCTTAAGATCTTCTTTATGACGAATATATCGGTCATTTCCTCACTTCCTAAGCCGGCAATCTCATTTGTGATGATAGCAAGCCTAGAGTACATTTCAACGACACCTTCACCATCCTTCATTTTAAACTTGTCAAGTTGACCTTGAAGCACATCCAATTTGGATTCCTTGATGGAGTCGGTACCCTCGTGCATATCAATCAAAGTATCCCAAATTTCCTTTGCATTCTCAAGACGGCTGATTTTATTGAATTCTTCGGGGCACAATCCGTTGAAGAGGATATCAAAAGCTTGAGCATTGTATTGCAACATCTTCAACTCTTCCGCGCTAGCTTCACGGTTCGGTTCTCTCCCATCAAAGAATTCACCTTGCAAGCCAATACACAAAATAGCCCAACCAGCGGTGTTATGTCCAAGAATATGCATTTTCATCTTATGCTTCCAACTAGCAAAATTAGTACCATCAAAGTAAGGACCTCTACTGTGGTGATTTCCCTCGCTAGCCGCCATACTCTCCTAGGTTGTGAAACCAACACTATGATCACCAAAAGCTATGGAAATCAAGGCAAATGGAGACCAAAGCTCCGATACCACTTGTAGGATCGAAAGTATGTCTAGATGGGGGGTGATTAGACTACTTGACCAAATAAAAATCTAGCCTCTTCCCAATTTTAAGTCTTGGCAGATTTTAGCAACTTAGAACAAGTCAAGCAATTAATCTACACATGCAAGTTTAAGAGTATAGCAACGGAATGTAAAACATTGCATATGAAGGTAAAGGGAGGAGTTTGGAGGGAGCAAACGCAGTGTAGACACAGAGATTTTTGCGTGGTTCCGGTAGGTGGTGCTATCGTACATCCATGTTGTTGGAGACTTCAACCCACGAAGGGTAACGGTTGCGCGAGTCCACGCAGGGCTCCACCAACGAAGGGTCCATGAAGAAGCAACCTTGCCTATCCCACCATGGCCATCGCCCACGAAGGACTTGCCTCACAAGGGTAGATCTTCATGAAGTAGGCAATCTCCTTACCCGTACAAACTCCTTGGTTCAACTCCACAATCTTGTTGGAGCCTCCCGAGTGACACCTAACCAATCTAGGAGACACCACTCTCCAAAAGGTAATAGACGGTGTGTTGATGATGAACTCCTTGCTCTTGTGCTTCAAATGATAGTCTCCCCAACACTCAACGCTCTCTCTCTCTCTCTCACACAGATTTGGATTTGGTGGAAAGATGATTTGAGTGGAAAGCAACTTGGGGAAGGCTAGAGATCAAGATTCATATTGTTGGAATGGAATATCTTGGTCTCAACACATGAGTAGGTGGTTCTCTCTCAGAAAATGAATGCTGGAAGTGTTTGCACTTGTCCTCGCCAAAATGATATGAGTGTAGTATGTTGGCGGAGTCACCCTAAAGAACTCTCTAGTTCTTCTTGTTCGGGATCCACATAATCTTGATGGGAATCCTTGGAGTTGTAGTCGTACTTGATGAAGTAGAACTTGATGTAGTCTTAGGAACCCACTTGACCAAGGCCTTAGGAGCTTCTTCAAATGCATCAATCTCCTCTTGAAGCTTATCCTTGCCCTTTTACTTGTGGTCTTGTGGTGGAAGATCATCTCTATCTTGTGTCCCTTGGAAAGAAGTAGAATCATACTTCTCTTGTTGAGGAACAAACTTCGTCTTGGGATATTGATCTTCATCCCACTCAACTCCATTGGCATTGAACTTTCGTTCAAAACAAATACCTTGATTCTTCCGGTGCCTTCCTTGCTTGCATACAGTTTCCTCAAATTGCTTACTCCCGGCAAGGCTCTTGTAAACACCTTTATCTATAATTCCCTTCAATAAGCTATTTTCTTGCTCAAGTGTAACTTGGCTAAGAGAATCATTAGTGGAATTAAGAGAACTACTAGAAGCAACAACATTGGATTTGACATGATTATTGTTACTACTAGAAGAAGAATCTTTCTTACTCTTGTTGCTAGATTTTACTTGTGGCATATAAGTAGACAGGAGTAAACGCTTGGCAATGTAAGAAGAACTTTTCTTGCAAAGATCATCATTGATTGATTTTAAGAACCCATGCTCTTGCTCAAGGTTGAGCTTTTCAAAGGGTAGCTTCTCATGAGTCTTTAAAAGCTCTCGATGATTTTCCAAGGTAGTTTCATGAGCTAACTTAAGAGTGTTTAGTTCTTTAGTTAGACACTCAATCTCCTTCTTATCATCATCAGTCGTTTTATCTTTATTAGCATGATTAATAGCAATTTCATCATAGTTTTCATCACTAGAGTTGTCGACAAGTAAATCATCATCACCTAGCAAATCATCTTCATCACTATTGAAATCAACATACTCGGGGTGTGATACCTTTGGGCCTTTAGCCATGAAGCATCTTCCAATTCCTTCATTTGGTGAGTCAAATATGTCGTAGGAGTTGGTTGACACAAGTGCTAGATGGGCAACACCATCATCTTGAGTATATTTGGAGTCAGAGTGATAACTTCTCTCGGAGTGGTTGTCGGAGTCGGAGCCAGATACCCATTCACCAACATGAGCTTGATGTCTTCATTTTGTGTAGCTCCTTGATGACTTGTCCTTCCTTTTTGAATCCTTGCTTCTCCATGATGTTCTTCATTCATAACGATCATCTCTTCTACTTCTTTCTCTTGGTGGTGACTCTTCTCTTCTACTTCTCCTTTTGGGTGAATCTTCTCTTTGTTTGTAGGTCTTCCACAATTGTAGTAGTGTCCAGGTCTTCCACAATTGTAGCAATTACGTTCACGACTCGAAGATCTTGTCATTGTAGGAACTCGACTTGGAACTTATTTCCTTGCTTCTACTTTTGTAGAACTTGTTGAAGTTCTTCACCATTAGGCTCAATTCTTCATTGAAGGCTTGTTTGTCACTTGATGATGTAGGAGCATCACATGAGGCTTTCTAAGCACCACTAGACTTCTTGTGAAGCTCTTCCTTATCCTTGAGTGATATCTCATGAGCAACAATTCTTCCAATGACTTCCGTTGGCTTGAGATCTTTGTAGTTGGGCATCATTTGGATCAATGTGCACACGGTATCATATTTTCCATCCAAGGCTCTTAAGATCTTCTTTATGACGAATCTATCGGTCATTTCCTCACTTCCTAAGCCGGCAATCTCATTAGTGATGATAGCAAGCCTAGAGTACATTTCAACGACACCTTCACCATCCTTCATTTTAAACTTGTCAAGTTTACTTTGAAGCACATCCAATTTGGATTCCTTGACGGAGTCGGTACCCTCGTGCATATCAATCAAAGTATCCCAAATTTCCTTTGCATTCTCAAGACGGGTGATTTTATTGAATTCTTCAGGGCACAATCCGTTGAAGAGGATATCAAAAGCTTGAGCATTGTATTGCAACATCTTCAACTCTTCCGTGCTAGCTTCACGGTTCGGTTCTCTCCCATCAAAGAATTCACCTTGCAAGCCAATACACAAAATAGCCCAACCAGCGGGGTTATGTCCAAGAATATGCATTTTCATCTTATGCTTCCAACTAGCAAAATTAGTACCATCAAAGTAAGGACCTCTACTGTGGTGATTTCCCTCGCTAGCCGCCATACTCTCCTAGGTTGTGAAACCAACACTATGATCACCAAAAGCTATGGAAATCAAGGCAAATGGAGACCAAAGCTCCGATACCACTTGTAGGATCGAAAGTATGTCTAGATGGGGGGTGATTAGACTACTTGACCAAATAAAAATCTAGCCTTTTCCCAATTTTAAGTCTTGGCAGATTTTAGCAACTTAGAACAAGTCAAGCAATTAATCTATACATGCAAGTCTAAGAGTATAGCAACGGATGTAAAACATTGCATATGAAGGTAAAGGGAGGAGTTTGGAGGGAGCAAACGCAGTGTAGACACAGAGATTTTTGCGTAGTTCCGATAGGTGGTGCTATCGTACATCCATGTTGTTGGAGACTTCAACCCACGAAGGGTAACGGTTGCGCGAGTCCACGCAGGGCTCCACCCACGAAGAAGCAACCTTGTGTATCCCACCATGGCCATCGCCCACGAAGGACTTGCCACACGAGGGTAGATCTTCATGAAGTAGGCGATCTCCTTACCCGTACAAACTCCTTGGTTCAACTCCACAATCTTGTTGGAGCCTCCCAAGTGACACCTAACCAATCTAGGAGACACCACTCTCCAAAAGGTAATAGACGGTGTGTTGATGATGAACTCCTTGCTCTTGTGCTTCAAATGATAGTCTCCCCAACACTCAACTCTCTCTCACACACAGATTTGGATTTGGTGGAAAGATGATTTGAGTGGAAAGCAACTTGGGGAAGGCTAGAGATCAAGATTCATATGGTTGGAATGGAATATCTTGGTCTCAACACATGAGTAGGTGGTTCTCTCTCAGAAAATGAATGCTGGAAGTGTTTGCACTTGTCCTCGCCAAAATGATATGAGTGTAGTATGTTGGCAGAGTCACCCTAAAGAACTCTCTAGTTCTTCTTCTTCGGGATCCACATAATCTTGATGGGAATCCTTGGAGTTGTAGTCGTACTTGATGAAGTAGAACTTGATGTAGTCTTAGGAACCCACTTGACCAAGGCCTTAGGAGCTTCTTCAAATGCATCAATCTCCTCTTGAAGCTTATCCTTGCCCTTTTACTTGTGGTCTTGTGGTGGAAGATCATCTCAATCTTGTGTCCCTTGGAAAGAAGTAGAATCATACTTCTCTTGTTGAGGAACAAACTTCGTCTTGGGATATTGATCTTCATCCCACTCAACTCCATTGGCATTGAACTTTCGTTCAAAACAAATACCTTGATTCTTCCGGTGCCTTCCTTGCTTGCATACAGTTTCCTCAAATTGCTTACTCCCGGCAAGGCTCTTGTAAACACCTTTATCTATAATTCCCTTCAATAAGCTATTTTCTTGCTCAAGTGTAACTTGGCTAAGAGAATCATTAGTGGAATTAAGAGAACTACTAGAAGCAACAACATTGGATTTGACATGATTATTGTTACTACTAGAAGAAGAATCTTTCTTACTCTTGTTGCTAGATTTTACTTGTGGCATATAAGTAGACAGGAGTAAATGCTTGGCAATGTAAGAAGAACTTTTCTTGCAAAGATCATCATTGATTGATTTTAAGAACCCATGCTCTTGCTCAAGGTTGAGCTTTTCAAAGGGTAGCTTCTCATGAGTCTTTAAAAGCTCTCGATGATTTTCCAAGGTAGTTTCATGAGCTAACTTAAGAGTGTTTAGTTCTTTAGTTAGACACTCAATCTCCTTCTTATCATCATCAGTCGTTTTATCTTTACTAGCATGATTAATTGCAATTTCATCATAGTTTCCATCACTAGAGTTGTCGACAAGTAAATCATCATCACCTAGCAAATCATCTTCATCACTATTGAAATCAACATACTCGTGGTGTGATACCTTTGGGCCTTTAGCCATGAAGCATCTTCCAATTCCTTCATTTGGTGAGTCAAATATGTCATAGGAGTTGATTGACACAAGTGCTAGACGGGCAACACCTTCATCTTGAGTATATTTGGAGTCAGAGTGATAACTTCTCTCGGAGTGGTTGTCGGAGTCGGAGCCGGATACCCATTCACCAACATGAGCTTGATGTCTTCATTTTGTGTAGCTCCTTGATGACTTGTCCTTCCTTTTTGAATCCTTGCTTCTCCATGATGTTCTTCATTCATACCGATCATCTCTTCTACTTCTTTCTCTTGGTGGTGACTCTTCTCTTCTACTTCTCCTTTTGGGTGAATCTTCTCTTCGTTTGTAGGGAGTCGTACATTCATTGGAGTAGTGTCCAGGTCTTCCACAATTGTAGCAATTACGTTCATGACTCGAAGATCTTTTGTCATTGTAGGACCTCGACTTGGAACTTATTTCCTTGCTTCTACTTTTGTAGAACTTGTTGAAGTTCTTCACCATTAGGCTCAATTCTTCATTGAAGGCTTGTTTGTCACTTGATGATGTAGAAGCATCACATGAGGCTTTCTAAGCACCACTAGACTTCTTGTGAAGCTCTTCCTTATCCTTGAGTGATATCTCATGAGCAACAATTCTTCCAATGACTTCCGTTGGCTTGAGATCTTTGTAGTTGGGCATCATTTGGATCAATGTGCACACGGTATCATATTTTCCATCCAAGGCTCTTAAGATCTTCTTTATGACGAATCTATCGGTCATTTCCTCACTTCCTAAGCCGGCAATCTCATTTCTGATGATAGCAAGCCTAGAGTACATTTCAACGACACCTTCACCATCCTTCATTTTAAACTTGTGAAGTTGACTTTGAAGCACATCCAATTTGGATTCCTTGACGGAGTCGGTACCCTCGTGCATATCAATCAAAGTATCCCAAATTTCCTTTGCATTCTCAAGACGGCTGATTTTATTGAATTCTTCGGGGCACAATCCGTTGAAGAGGATATCAAAAGCTTGAGCATTGTATTGCAACATCTTCAACTCTTCCGCGCTAGCTTCACGGTTTGGTTCTCTCCCATCAAAGAATTCACCTTGCAAGTCAATACACAAAATAGCCCAACCAGCGGGGTTATGTCCAAGAATATGCATTTTCATCTTATGCTTCCAACTAGCAAAATTAGTACCATCAAAGTAAGGACCACTACTGTGGTGATTTCCCTCGCTAGCCGCCATACTCTCCTAGGTTGTGAAACCAACACTATGATCACCAAAAGCTATGGAAATCAAGGCAAATGGAGACCAATGCTCCGATACCACTTGTAGGATCGAAAGTATGTCTAGATGGGGAGTGATTAGACTACTTGACCAAATAAAAATCTAGCCTTTTCCCAATTTTAAGTCTTGGCAGATTTTAGCAACTTAGAACAAGTCAAGCAATTAATCTACACATGCAAGTCTAAGAGTATAGCAACGCAATGTAAAACATTGCATATGAAGGTAAAGGGAGGAGATTGGAGGGAGCAAACGCAGTGTAGACAAAGAGATTTTTGCGTGGTTCTGATAGGTGGTGCTATCGTACATCCATGTTATTGGAGACTTCAAACCACGAAGGGTAACGGTTGCGCGAGTCCACGCAGGCCTCCACCCACGAAGAAGCAACCTTGTCTATCCCACCATGGCCATCGCCCACGAAAGACTTGCCTCACGAGGGTAGATCTGCATGAAGTAGGCGATCTCCTTACCCGTACAAACTCCTTGGTTCAACTCCACAATCTTGTTGGAGCCTCCCAAGTGACACCTAACCAATCTAGGAGACACCACTCTCCAAAAGGTAATAGACGGTGTGTTGATGATGAACTCCTTGCTCTTGTGCTTCAAATGATAGTCTCCCCAACACTCAACTCTCTCTCTCTCTCAGATTTGGATTTGGTGGAAAGATGATTTGAGTGGAAAGCAACTTGGGGAAGGCTAGAGATCAAGATTCATATGGTTGGAATGGAATATCTTGGTCTCAACACATGAGTAGGTGGTTCTCTCTCAGAAAATGAATGTTGGAAGTGTTTGCACTTGTCCTCGCCAAAATGATATGAGTGTACTATGTTGGCGGAGTCACCCTCAAGAACTCTCTAGTTCTTCTTCTTCGGGATCCACATCATCTTGATGTGAATCCTTGGAGTTGTAGTCGTACTTGATGAAGTAGAACTTGATGTAGTCTTGGGAACCCACTTGACCAAGGCCTTAGGAGCTTCTCCAAATGCATCAGTCTCCTCTTGAAGCTTATCCTTGCCCTTTTACTTGTGGTCTTGTGGTGGAAGATCATCTTGATCTTGTGTCCCTTGGAAAGAAGTAGAATCAAACTTCTCTTCTTGAGGAACAAACTTCATCTTGGGCTATTGATCTTCATCCCACTCAACTCCATTGGCATTGAACTTTCGTTCAAAACAAATACCTTGATTCTTTCGGTGCCTTCCTTGCTTGCATACAATTTCCTCAAATTGCTTACTCCCGGCAAGGCTCTTGTAAACACCTTTATCTATAATTCCCTTCAATAAGCTATTTTCTTGCTCAAGTGTAACTTGGCTAAGAGAATCATTAGTGGAATTAAGAGAACTACTAGAAGCAACAACATTGGATTTGACATGATTATTGTTACTACTAGAAGAAGAATCTTTCTTACTCTTGTTGCTAGATTTTACTTGTGGAATATAAGTAGACAAGAGTAAACGCTTGGCAATGTAAGAAGAACTTTTCTTGCAAAGATCATCATTGATTGCTTTTAAGAACCCATGCTCTTGCTCAAGGTTGAGCTTTTCAAAGGGTAGCTTCCCATGAGTCTTTAAAAGCTCTTGATAATTTTCCAAGGTAGTTTTATGAGCTAACTTAAGAGTGTTTAGTTCTTTAGTTAGACACTCAATCTCCTTCTTATCATCATCAGTCGTTTTATCTTGATTAGCATGATTAATAGCAATTTCATCATAGTTTTCATCACTAGAGTTGTCGACAAGTAAATCATCATCACCTAGCAAATCATCTTCATCACTATTGAAACCAACATACTCAGGGTGTGATACCTTTGGGCCTTTAGCCATGAAGCATCTTCCAATTCCTTCATTTGTTGAGTCAAATATGTCATAGGAGTTGGTTGACACAAGTGCTAGACGGGCAACACCTTCATCTTGAGTATATTTGGAGTCAGAGTGATAACTTCTCTCGGAGTGGTTGTCGGAGTCGGAGCCGGATACCCATTCACCAACATGAGCTTGATGTCTTCATTTTGTGTAGCTCCTTGATGACTTGTCCTTCCTTTTTGAATCCTTGCTTCTCCATGTTGTTCTTCATTCATAACGATCATCTATTGTACTTCTTTCTCTTGGTGGTGACTCTTCTCTTCTACTTCTCCTTTTGGTGAATCTTCTCTTCCTTTGTAGGGAGCCGTACATTCATTGGAGTAGTGTCCAGGTCTTCCACAATTGTAGCAATTACGTTCACGACTCAAAGATATTTTGTCATTGTAGGACCTCGACTTGGAACTTATTTCCTTGCTTCTACTTTCGTAGAACTTGTTGAAGTTCTTCACCATTAGGCTCAATTCTTCATTGAAGGCTTGTTTGTCACTTGATGATGTAGGAGCATCACATGAGGCTTTCTAAGCACCACTAGACTTCTTGTGAAGCTCTTCCTTATCCTTGAGTGATATCTCATGAGCAACAATTCTTCCAATGACTTCCGTTGGCTTGAGATCTTTGTAGTTGGGCATCATTTGGATCAATGTGCACATGGTATCATATTTTCCATCCAAGGCTCTAAAGATCTTCTTTACAACGAATCTATCGATCATTTCCTCACTTCCTAAGCCGGCAATCTCATTTGTGATGATAGCAAGCCTAGAGTACATTTCAACGACACCTTCACCATCCTTCATTTTAAACTTGTCAAGTTGACTTTGAAGCACATCCAATTTGGATTCCTTGACGGAGTCGGTACCCTCGTGCATATCAATCAAAGTATCCCAAATTTCCTTTGCATTCTCAAGACGGCTGATTTTTATTGAATTCTTCGGGGCACAATCCGTTGAAGAGTATATCAAAAGCTTGAGCATTGTATTGCAACATCTTCAACTCTTTCGCGCTAGCTTCACGGTTCGGTTCTCTCCCATCAAAGAATTCACCTTGCAAGCCAATAAACAAAATAGCCCAACCAGCGGGGTTATGTCCAAGAATATGCATTTTCATCTTATACTTCCAACTAGCAAAATTAGTACCATCAAAGTAAGGACCTCTACTATGGTGATTTCCCTCGCTAGCCGCCATACTCTCCTAGGTTATGAAACCAAGACTATGATCACCAAAAGCTATGGAAATCAAAGCAAATGGAGACCAAAGCTCCGATACCACTTGTAGGATCGAAAGTATGTCTAGATGGGGGGTGATTAGACTACTTGACCAAATAAAGATCTAGCCTTTTTCCCAATTTTAAGTCTTGGCAGATTTTAGCAACTTAGAACAAGTCAAGCAATTAATCTACACATGCAAGTCTAAGACTATAGCAACGGAATATAAAACATTGCATATGAAGGTAAAGGGAGGAGTTTGGAGGGAGCAAACATAGTGTAGACACAGAGATTTTTGCGTGGTTTCGATAGGTGGTGCTATCGTACATTCATGTTGTTGGAGACTTCAACCCACGAAGGGTAACGGTTGCGCGAGTCCACGCAGGGCTCCACCCACGAAGGGTCCACGAAGAAGCAACCTTGTCTATCCCACCATGGCCATCGCCCACGAAGGACTTGCCTCACTAGGGTAGATCTTCATGAAGTAGGCGATCTCCTTGCCTGTACAAACTCCTTGGTTCAACTCCACAATCTTGTCGGAGCCTCCCAAGTGACACCTAACCAATCTAGGAGACACCACTCTCCAAAAGGTAATAGACGGTGTGTTGATGATGAACTCCTTGCTCTTGTGCTTCAAATGGTAGTCTCCCCAACACTCAACTCTCTCTCACACAGATTTGGATTTGGTGGAAAGATGATTTGAGTGGAAAGCAACTTGGGGAAGGCTAGAGATCAAGATTCATATGGTTGGAATGGAATATCTTGGTCTCAACACATGAGTAGGTGGTTCTCTCTCAAAAAATGAATGCTGGAAGTGTAGGCATGCTCTGATGGCTCTCCCTACTAATGAAGGAAGGGTGGAGTGGTTTATATAGCCTCCACACCTAACCGTTACACACAAATCACCAAACTTGGTGGGACCGAATCATGAAACTCGGTCAGACCGATTTAGTTCAAAATGTGAACATTAGGATTTTTGGTGGGACCGACATGTCAACTCGGTGGGACCGATTTCATTAGGGTTAGGGCATAACGTAATCTTGGTGAGACCGATTACACAAACTCGGTGGGACCGATGTTGATAATAAGCCAACCAGAGAGTTGGTTAGGCAAACTCGGTGGGATCGAATCGCTCATTTCGGTGAGACCGGAACATTACAAAAGGGAAACAGAGAGTTTGCATTGCGAAATCGGTGGGACCGATCGCTCATCTCGGTTGGACCAAAACATTACAAAGGGAAACAGAGAGTTTGCAATCCCATCTCGGTGAGACCGAGATCCCTATCGGTGAGACCGGAGTGACTAGGGTTTCTGGCAGTGGCTATGTCAAGTGAACTCGGTGGCAACGGATAGATCAAATCGGTAGGGTCAAGTTTGACTTTTGGTTTGGGACATATGTGGATATGAGAAAGTGGTTGCGGGCTTTTGGAGCATATCACTAAGAATTTTGAGTAAGCAAGCCATTAAGCAACACCTCATCCCTTTTTAATAGTATTGGCTTTTCCTATGGACTCAATGTGATCTTGGATCATGTAGAATCTTGAGCTTGAGCCAATATGTGTCCTTAGCATTTTGAGGGGTCCACATTCCTAATCCATGCCATGCCAATCATTGAACTTTCTGAAATGATCATCTTGAAATATCATTAGTTCAATGAGCTATATGTTGTTAGTAATTACCAAAACCACCCAGGGATAGTTGCACTTTTAGCTTCCACCACTTCGTTCTAGCAACTTTGGCACGCTTATCCCGCTGGACACGAATCCGAAAGCGGAAGTCAGCAACCATCAGCTTATACTGGGGTACAACACTCTCTCCAGGTATCACCTTACAGTCTAGGCACACACGCCTATCTTCTCTTCTCCAGAGGATGAAATCAATCTGGCTAGAGTGTTGGCCACTACTAAAAGTCACCAGATGTGATTCTCTCTTTCTAAAGAGGGTGTTAGCTACAATCATGTTGTAGCCTAGAGCAAAGCTTAAGACATCTTCTCCTTCTTCATTCCTGATGCCATAGCCGAAGCCCCCATGCGTCCCTTCAAAACATGTGTTAGATGTACCCACGTAGCCATTGAGGTCTCCTCCCATGAAGAGCTTCTCACCAATCGGTACACTCCTAACCATGTCTTTCGGGCCTTCCCAAAACTCCCTCTTGGTGTTCTCATTATGGCCTACTTGCAGGGCATACGCGCTGATAACATTGAGAACCAAGTCCTCAACTATCAGCTTGACCAGGATAATCCGGTCCCCACGTCTCTTGACATCTACCACTCCATACTTGAGGCTCTTGTTAATCAAGATGCCTACGCCATTTCTATTTGCAGTCGTCCCCGTGTACCACAGCTTGAAGCCGGTATCCTCCACCTCCTTCGCCTTCTGTCCTCTCCATTTGGCTTCTTGGACGCAAAGGATATCAACACCTCTCCTCACCGCTGCATCAACTAGCTCCCGAAGCTTTCCTGTCAGAGACCCTACGTTCCAGCTACCTAAGCGAATCCTCCTAGGCTCGGCTAGATTCCTTACCCTTCGCCCTCGTCGAGTAAAATGCGAAGACCCTTGCTCATTTTCCACTACATCCGGGCGCCGATGCAGCACGCCACTAAGGATGCGACGACCCGATCCTCGCTCACTTGCCACCGTATCCGGATCAAGATACGACGCGCCACCTCGAGGGCGATGGCCTAGCCCTTGCCCATTTTCACCACACCCGGGTTCCGATGTGGCGCGTCGCTGAGAGGGTTACGCCCCAACGAAAATCTTTTGGGTTTCATCTCCATAAGAGTGGCTGAGTTTTTACGTTGGCTCGCCAAGCCTATCAAAACCCTTCTCCTTTACACGAATAAATATACCTCACGTCGTCAATGGGTTATCTTGAACATTCTTGTCTAGTAGAGAAAAAAAAATAAAGATCATAGTCACTTTGCTTATTTTTTTAGAATAGATCATAGTCACTTTGCAACCGGTCAGTTTTCGCCCATACTAATGCTGCCTTTAATGGGCCAACTGGATATGCAAAGTTTTTAACCATTTACCAATAAGGCTCACTGATGCACATGCTACTTTTGGACCAACTTCCTAGGAACTAGGGTGCAGGTCCTGCATAGACCTACAAAAGTGACAAGCATGTATGGCGATATAAGTTGAAGTAACGCACTACAAATTAATTATAACTAAACTTCCTAAGAGCATCTCCAACAAATGATGTAAAAACGCGGCCCCACCCAAAAGAAAAAAGAACCCGTTTAGGGCACTTTGGCCCCCAAAAAGTGCCCCATCAGATCATGTGTCTGCATGTAGTGATGTAAAAAAAAGTTCATCACGCCTGAAAATCGCTTCCCGCTGCTGCATATTTGCAGCACCGCCGCAGTGATGTAAACTTTTTTCATCACGCAGGAACAAGTAGACCATATTGAAAATGGCCGTTTACATCACCTTGTGTCAAAAACGCTACTCCAACAAGTGATGTATATGCAAAAACGCAGCCGTGAAGAAGAAAAAAAGGCCATTTAGGACACCACTTCTACATCACCAGTTGAAGCAAAAGCCTTCGCGGTGATGTAAAAACCTTCTCTCTTCTAGCCTTAAAACTAGTTTTGGGCACCAACTTGTACATCATCCATTGGAGATGCTCTAAGTCTGAACATGGGGTGGGGTAGATCGGGCACCGAGCTGCACCCTACCACTACCATGGACATAGAACTTCTTCCTTCATTGGACCTCTTCTGGAAACATTTTATCTTCAGGATCTAGTGAGTAGAGAGACTCCACTGTTTTCTGAGGACGACGATCTCAAAGTTTCAGATATTGCAACTTTCACAGTTAGCAGTCAATTCACAGCGCATATGAGAAGAAAAAACCGCATTCCGAATGGCCCTGAATTTGCTGATGAAGCTTCAGGGGGCAATGCATTTCGGAGAGTTTAGACCCTGCACTCCACCCTGAACCTTCAGTTGCATTCTTGCCCAAACAGAGTTGTAGAGATTACTGCATGCAACAGAAGGAGCAGAAGCGCCAGCTGAACAAGTGCTATTTTATACATTGGATTGGGTAACATTTACACGTATATATGATTACAGGAGGAGAAAGTTTTTTCTTAGCACTAGACATAACAGATGACACTTCGTGGCTGAAGCAGTCCATGGATCATCCATTCATCGCATATGGTGCCTGAAATAGCAGATTCAAGATCCTGCGCAGATAAACCGAACTGACAACAGACCATCCAACAAAACTCAAGGAAGATGGGCTCACCGCAGTGTTTCTTTTGTCCCTCGGCGGACTTTGCAGCGGATGGTTGGGAGTCCTAGGCGCTGGTGAGCCTCGTAGCGATGGCATCCAGAGAATCCTGAGGATTATGTGCAAGCATATTCAGCAAGAGGGAAATGGGTATATCTTTTGGAGTGGGGAATGACCAATTGAGATTTGAACAAAACTACCGTAGTAGACTCCGTCGACCTCCAGCACATCGATCTGAAATTTCAGTAAATAACCTGGTAAGTACCGTTTCAAAATGACGCTACAATTAAGAAACCAGAATGAAATCCAACTGTTGCCTTTTGTTTCTTTAAGGCGACAATAACCAAACACGTTAAATCAGGATAGCTCCAGACAAATGGTAAACGAAAAAGTTGACAAATGGATCACATGTTAAATTCACATAAAATGGTTATATTGCTCGGATTGAAAAGGAAGTGCTAAATGCACATAAAATGGCTATACTAAATGCACATAAAGGTAAGCTCTTTTGCATAACTAGTGCAAAATCACACAGCGATTTCACATCGACCAAGAGTAGCAAGTAGCATCTTATTCAACAGCGCCCTACACTAAACTGCACATTGATCAAACATAATGCGGGTGAATATAGAAACAATAATATTTCTATAAGAAGGTTGATTCTGGGATATGGCATACTCCCTTTGAAGTTTGAATTAAGACTGATTCAGAGGGGCACAACATAGCTAATAGAGCCCATGTTGTTACTGCTGCAGGCGAACAGACTTCACATGTCAAATGAGCTTGGAAAAACTCATCCTAGACATAATAGTGCCAGATCTCGTCCTACCATTCGACATCAATGGTCAGCTATCTCAAAAACAATGAACAATAACACAAACGTTCTCAGATAACTGTTTGGAGATCACTGAATTCAGAAGCAGTGTTCGGCCACGAAATTCTAGTTCTGACAGAATTTATCTTTTGAGCTAACAGAAAATACTTTTGGTAAATTAATGTTAAAGGAAAAGATGCCCACAGGTACTTGGAGGCCGATGACACGGATGCTGTCCATGAGCTCCTGCACCTTGTCAGGATCATTAGCACGCGTTCGCATTAGCGGCCTCCGGATATCTTCCAGCGGGATCTCCATCACCACAGGGCCTTTCTTCTCCGAGTCACTCAATGCGGAGAGCCCAGCTGCACCTATACCGTTAAATATGAGTCATTGTTACTTCAGTGTCTGTTCAAGAGCAGAGACTGAACTTAAACATCAGAACTAGACACCCAAAATTACAAGTTTGTAACTGAATATTGCACAAGGAAACTATCCTGTCATGTATTCGACAACATGATTGGTCTCAAAAAAGCCCAATTGGACAGCCTTTACACACGATTCCCCGTCCAAATTGATCTCTAATTTTGCCAGCTCAGGATAATTGGCGAAGAAGTTGGAATTAAATCTCACCGGATTCAACTGAACCGCTATGGCTTCAGAATGGACCATGAAATCGGTGAGAGCGGTAATACTAAGATTCGGCTCCTCGCAGGCTCGAACCTCATCTTACTATGGTTGAACAGAACTCCAAGATCTCAAACAATTCCACAGGGAAATACAAGAAGGGGCAACAGGTAAAGGCAGACCTACCATTGGAGGACGAGACCGAGACGGCGAGGCCGCACCGCCCGCTCGCGCTCCTCCCCCGGAGAACAGGGGCGCTGGGGACGGCGGCGCAGCGGTGGAGGAGGTAGCCGGCCGTCGGCACGATCTTTCCCAAATCCAAGCTCGAGGTCGACGCCATTCGTGGTCGCGCTGCTGCTGCTGCTGCTTCCGTTTTCTTGCGGCCTCTCTGCTTAACGTGTCTGAGCGTCGCATCGATCTGCACCATAGGAATTCAATGGGCCTTGCAGTTCCAAAACGTGTAAAGTGGGCCGCACACTGTTTCGTCGATTTTTTTCCTGAATATTGTTTTTTACCAAATCATGAAACTATAATCATGATCCCAGAAGTTTCACTTCTATCACTCTGTGGCTGCTGCTTTCACTTCTATCACCCTGTGGCTGCTGCCAGGAACGAAATGGGAGACCCATGGGGACGACGCGTTGCCACAGAAAGGAAGTTCCGGGTCAATGTTCAGTGGCAGTTCCGAGAGTGACTTCACCTAAAACTTGTCCTGAACACAGCCTCAGTTTAGCGAGCGAACTTCTAGCGACACTGTTGAATCAATGAAATATCTAGTTATCTAGGTATCTTTCAAAGTGAAATGGCACGGTTGACCCGGAACAAAAAAAAAACAGCTCCGAATTGTTCAAACTAGGTTTGTTCTTCGAGTATGAATAACCCCATGTGGCTCATTATTACTAGAGGATAATCTATGAAAGTGCCGGGACTTAGAGAAACTCATACAAAGGAATGGCTTTTTTTCTTGAAACATTTGTAACTTTATTCATACTCATAACAATTACAGGTACAATGATTTTGACCTAAGATCCAAGAAAATACAAAGTAACTCATTTGACTAAGAATTACAATGAAATTTTTTGAAATCAACTTCTTCACGGTATCAATCTCTGCTCGAAGAAATACTCCAAGGACTTTGGTAAATAGGTTTCAATTGGACTAGAGTAATGATGTTGTCATGTGGGGCCAGCCCTATAGGCGCAAGGGACCTGTGCGGGCAGGCCCTGCACCTGCCTAAAAATATGGCCTAGTTTAATTTTAGTTTTTTTAGATTAGGAGTCTGGGTATTAGTTGGAAAGGTTTAGTCCCGTAGAAGGTTACCCTGCCAACACCCAATTGTAATAGGAGTCTGTCTGGTCTTGTAATTAGGCTATATATAGCCAGCCCTTGGATCAATAAACGCAAGCAGAAAATAACTTACAACCTCACCTCCTTGCTCCTGCGCCTCGGCGCCCCTCCTCAACCCCCTTCTCCAACTATAGGCCGGCGAGGGCCTCGCCCTCGTCCTATTACAACCCACGACTACAACCTGTGCGGCAATCAGCCAGGCCGTGACAACTTGGCATTAGCTTCCTCGTCGATCCCAGCGCCCATGTCTCCGCCACCGCCGCCGGCGTCCCTGCCGCAAACCCTAGCAGACCTCGCGACCAAACAGCACGAGGATCATGAGGCCGTGGTCGCCACTTTGAACAACCTCTCGAAGGAGAACCACACCGCTCGGAAAGAGCGCGCCGAGGACCGCGCCACTCTCCAGTCCATTGCCGAGACGCTCAAAACCCTCCAGGGCCAGCTGGCGGACACGTCACAGCAGCAGCGCGCGCAGAACCTGGCCCTCCTTCGGCTGGAAGGCAAGGGCACGCCTCAATTGGGTGGTGCCGGGCTCCTGCGGCCCCTAGATGCGCCGTCCCACACTGGGGCCCCGGCCGATCTGGTGGATCGGGCTCCGCGCCTCTACAAGATTGATTTCCCCCTCTTTAATGGGGCCAGCGATCCGCGGCCATGGCTGACACGCTGCAATCTCTTCTTCCTCGGGCAATGAACGCCGGAGTCGGATAAGACGTGGCTCGCCTCATACCACCTCACCGATGTCGCCGCATTATGGTATGGACACCTCGAGACTAAGTTGGGCCAGCAGTCGTCCTAGACCGAGTTTCAAAAATTGATCGCCAACCACTTCGGACCGCCGACCCGAGCCAACCCCTTTGGCGAGCTGATCTCCACCCGCCGCTCCGGCACTGTCGCGGAATACTCCAAGCGCTTTCTAGAGAATCTTTCTCGGGTGCGCCCCATTGCTGACGACGATGAGCGGGATATCTTCACCAACAACTTGGGCGAGCCTATGAAAACTTAGGTCGAGATGCTGAAACTGGCGACTTTGGACGCGGCTATGGACTAAGCAATCTCCTTTGAGCACCTCAATACTGTCACCAGCACCGCGGCCACCCCGGGCCGGCCCAGCCGTCCACTCCGCCCCATGGCCGCGCCTACTCCGGCCTTACCAGACTCCTCCAACCCCACGCCCATGCTCGTCTTTAAAAGACTCACACCCGCCAAGATGGATGAACGGCGCGCTAAGGGTCTCTGCTTCAATTGTCACGAGAAGTTCATGCGGGGCCATCGCTACAAACGAATGTTCTACATTCAATCCGCCGACGCCGAAGAGGAGCAGTTTGATGATTTCCAGGAGGCACAAATCTCACTTTTGGTTGTCACCAGAATTCCCACCAGCGACATAATGCAGGTCACTCTTCACATCGGGGACTGTGACTTGGTCGCCTTGCTTGATTCAGGCAACACTCATAACTTCATCCACGAAGAGCTGGGCACCATCGTTGGGCTGCCTTTCTCCTCCAATCGTCGCTTGGGAGTCACGGTCGCTAATGTCGATAAGGTGACCTGTCGGGGACTCCTTCAGCAGGCTGCGATCACCATTGACAAGGAGCGTTTCGTTGTTGATCTGCATGCCATTCCATGGGGCGGGTTTGACATCGTCCTCGGTACACGATTCCTCAAAACTCTTGGGCCAATTCTCTGGGATTTCACCATGCAGTGGATGTCGTTTTGGCACTCGGATCACCGTGTGGAGTGGTCGGGCCTCGACTCCCTCGGACGGCCTACCCACCTACATGCATGCGAAGGCAAGGACCTTCTGGACAGCCAGCTCGCCACTTTCACCGATGTTTTCGCCGACCCACAGGGCCTATCGCTGCAGGGCACACATGAACATCATATTCATCTTATTCCCGGGACACCGCGGGTTGCTGTCCGTCCCTACAGCTACCCAACGATTCAAAAAGATGAACTGGAGCGCCAATGTTCAGAGATGCTGGCTCGCGGTCTGATCCGTCCTAGTTCTTCTGCATTTTCACCACCCGTTCTACTCGTCAGAAAGGCTGACGGGACTTGGCGTTTCTGTATCGACTATCGTGGTCTCAACCTTGTCACTATTAAGGACAAGTTTCCTATTCCCGTTGTCGACGAACTTCTGGATGAACTCAAGGGCGCCCACTTTTTCACCAAATTGGATCTCCGTCGGGTTACCACAAGGTTTGGATGGCCCCTGAGGATATCCACAAGACGGCATTCCGCACACATGAGGGCCTCTTTGGGTATGTGGTGATTGCCTTTGGTTTGACAAATGCCCCAGCGATGTTCCAAGCACTCATGAACGACGTCCTCCGTCCCTACCTTCGTCGGTTTGTGCTTGTGTTCTTTGATGATATCTTGATCTACAGCTCGTCCTGGTCGGATCACCTACGTCATGTCAAGCTCGTTTTGGAGGTTATGCGCACACATCAACTGTTTCTCAAGCGCTCCAAGTGTTCCTTTGGGGAGAAAACCATGGCTTATATGGGACACGTCATCTCCGCTGCAGGTGTTGCCATGGGCAGCAACAAGGTTCTAGCCGTGGTAGACTGGCCGGTTCCGCACACCGTCCGCACTGTGCGTGGTTCCTTAGGACCGGCAGGATACTACCGCAAGTTCATCTGGGATTTTGGCACCATTGCAGCTCCCCTCACGGCACTCCTCAAGAAAATAAGACTTTCTTTGGACACTTGTAGCGACTATCGCCTTTGAAGCCCCCAAGAAAGCTCTTACCACCGCCCCTGTTATTCAGCTACCAGATTTTGCAGTTTCATTCATTATGGAGTGTGATGCATCTGGGTCTGGTTTCGGGGCAGTCCTGCATCAAGGTGGCGGCCCCATTGCCTATTTCAGCAAAACCATTGCTCCGCGTCATGCTTCTCTCGCCTCTTATGAGCGGGAGCTCATTGGTCTGGTGCATGCTGTGCGCCACTGGCGGCCCTATCTTTGGGGACGTGCGTTCGTCGTCAAAACTGGCCACTACAGCCTGAAGTTTTTACTAGACCAACTCCTCGCTACCATTCCACATCATCATTAGGTGGGCAAGCTATTGGGGTTTGACTTCACGGTGGAATATAAACCGGGTCGCCAAAACATCGTTGCCGATGCTCTTTCTCGCAGTGATGCTCCTGCCAGCCAGGCACTCGCCATCTCCGGGCCTTCTTTTGATCTGTTTGAAGCTCTCTGTCAGGCGGCACACACGGACACGACGCTTGTCACTTTCCGGGAACAACTAGAATCTGCTGAGTTAGGATAGCCTTGGGCTCTCGTTGACGGTGTTGTTACCTTCCAACAATGAGCTTATGTGCCACCCGCATCGTTGTTGCTCGGGGAGGTCCTGGCTGCAGCCCATGATGCGGGCCATGAAGGTATCCAGAAGTCACTTCATCTTCTTCGCCGGGATTTCCATCTGCCGCAAGCAAGGGCATCACTTCAGCAGTATATTCGTTCTTGTCTGGTTTGTCAACGCAACAAGATGGAGCAGCTTCATCCAGTCAGCTTATTGCAGCCCTTGACAATGCCATCTCGTGTCTGGGAAGACATCTCCATGGATTTCATTGAGGTACTTCCGAAGGTGGGTGGCAAAAGTGTTATACTAACCGTCGTGGACCGTTTCTCCAAGTATGCGCATTTCATCCCCTTGGCGCATACATACACCGTGGAGTCCGTTGCTAAGGCCTTCTTCTCCAACATTATACGACTTCATGGGTTTCCCACATCCATCGTTTGGGACAGGGATGTGGTTTTCACTTCAGGCTTTTGGAAGGCTTTGTTTGCTGCCGCAGGGACGCACTTGCACATGAGTTCGTCCTTCCATCCGAAGTCTGATGGACAATCTGAGGCCGTCAATCGCGTAATAACCATGTACCTTCATTGCATAACTGGGGATCGCCCCCGACAGTGGCTCCAATGGTTGCCTTGGGCGGAGTACTGCTACAACACTTTGTACCACTCAGCGTTGAAGGACACTCCTTTCAAGGTGGTTAATGGACGGGATCCCCCCTCATTGCGGGACTATACGCCGGGTGAGATTCGCAATCAGGCGGTGGAACGACATATTGTTAACCGCGATCAGTTCTTACTCGACATCCGTGAGTGTCTTCTTTAGGCATCACAACAGTACAAGCATTGCTATGATGATAAGCATCAGACCCTTTCTTTGGATGTTGGAGAGTGGGTTTGGCTCCGTCTTCAGCACCGGCCGGCGGCATTCCTTGGAGTAGGCGCCAAAGGGAAATTGGCTCCCAAATATTATGGGCCTTTCAAAGTCCTCGCTAAAATCTATACGGTTGCTTACCGTTTGGAGCTGCCCCCACGCGCCCGCACTCACAATGTCTTCCATGTCGGTGTCCTAAAGAAGTACCATGGTCCACCACCGAAAGTTCTGCCAATGCTTCCACCTCTGTTTCAGGGTCGAGTGCATCCAACCCCTGTCCAAGCATTGCGTGCTCGTATTGCTCGCGGTGTACAACAGGTGCTCATTCACTAGGAGGGCCAGCAGGCGTCTGCTGCTTCATGGGAGGATGTTACAACCTTCCGCAAACGTCATCCAAGCTTCCAGCTCGAGGACGAGCTATTTCAGAATGGAGGGGAGATGTCATGTGGGGCCAGCCCTATAGGCGCAAGGAACCTGCGCAGGCCGGCCCTGCACCTGCCTACAAATATGCCCTAGTTTAATTATAGTTTCTTTTAGATCAGGAGTCTGGGTATTAGTTGGAAGGGTTTAGTCCCGTAGAAGGTTACCCTACAAACACCCAATTGTAATAGGAGTCTGTAATTTGGTCTTGTAATTAGGCTATATATAGCCAGCCCTTGGATCAATAAACACAAGTAGAAAATAACCTACGATCTCACCTCCTTGCTCTTGTGCCTCGGCGCCCCTCCTCAACCCCCTTCTCCAACCATAGGCCGGCGAGGGCCCCACCCTCGTCCTCCTACAACCCACGACTACAACCTGCGCGACAATCAGCCATGCCGTGACAGATGTTGTCACTCTTTCACCCGCATGAATATTACCAATAATACTTTTTCAAAATGCCTTGAGTGGCCCATCCAGAAAGATGGGAAGTCTTGATCGATGAACGTACTTGGGCCAGGGATGATCCCCTATAAATGCAAGCCGTCGAATCACTATATCTTCACCATGGCGTTGATGAAAGATTTCACCTTGACAAAGAACCAGACCAACAAAAAAGCTTGACACAGTAGCATAAACTCATCAGATCCGAATAATCGGATCTGTGAGGACAGAAAACTCTCTAACCTCATGGAACCGCCAAAAGAACAAGAGAAAATTAATTCTCACAAAACTATGATGATCACTAGACGTTGACGAAGAACATAGAAGTATTGAAGATTCGAGATCCACCACCTCTTAGCGCCAAGAGGGCAGCCGAAGACCAGGGGACCTAAATTTCTTAGATGGCGGTGGCGGCACGAGAATAGGATAGGGAGTGGATTTTCGAGGCCTTTAGCTTAGGATTTGTCCATGGAGTTCATACCAATGTACTTTGCTTTTGCCACTCTTCATAATATGGTTGTATACTGAATGTGAATGTTGAATTCACTAAAAGCCTAGAATATATATGTTACGAATAAGATGTAAACAACAAATTAAAATTTGTGATTCGTGTTCTTGCTCTCAAGACCTAGTGTTGGGACGCACACATGGGAGAATATAAACCAAATGGACGAGATGGCCAAAAGAAGAAATTCGTACATGGAGTTATGAGCATTTACGGGAATGGGTCTTTCATAAAGAAACATTGGATAGTGTTTTTCTTTCATTCTTTTTACCATGTGAGTTGAGCCGATTCCCCTGAAGTTCAACTGTGCTATTCTAACTTGAATTCATAGCTCAAATAATTCTTATTTCTCTGATTAACAAGAAATTTTATGGGGAGTCTTTAATTAGAATATTAATAGAAGGAGATGTGTAAGGACATATTGGAAGTATAGGTACGTAGTTGAGAAGAATGAGTTGGAGGCGCAGATGAAGATGCGGGTGCTGCCGCTAGTCCAGATAATGAGTTGGAGGTGCTAGGAAGAAGTTCGGTCCTCAATCACCAATGCCAAAAAAGCGGGCGCTTTGGACCAAGGAAGAAATCAATATTCAATCATTCTTTACATCCTTGTCGTTTTTCCCAACTAGATATTCTTTTGTCCTTGCACTATTTTTGGATATGCATAGTGCTTTTGTCATGTATAGTGATTAAGAAAGTGTTCAGATATGATTTAATAAAGAAATATTTATAGATTTATTTTTTTCTTACTTAACTATATACTTATTGTTGTCTACCGTTATCTACTTATGTAAGTTACTTATTTTAACTGGTGCCTCCTAGAAAGATTTGAGTGATGGAAGCTACTCGGTCATTATTACTACATTACTAAAAGGATGTGGATGTCGCCAAGAGGGGAGGGGTGAATAGACATTTTAAAACACTTACGGTTTAGGCTTGAACAGATACGAAATAAAACTAGCATTTAATTTATCAAGCACAAAACCTAAATAAAACTGGACTCAACTATGTGCACCAACAACTTATGATAAACAAGATAATCAACTATGTGATAGCAAGATATATAACTTGAATCATGATTTTTATCACAAACAAGTGCATAAGTAAAGGGCTCGGGTAAGATAGCTGAGGCAAACAAATACGGGAGGATGTATCCTGAAGTTCACACACTTGCGGATGCTAATCTCTGTTAGAGCGGTGCGGATGCACAATGCTCCCAAGCGCGACAATGACTCACTGTATTCGCCTTGTGCCCCCGCACAATGCAAGGTGTCGTGACTCCACTAAGGGACCCTTGAGTGCAGTTACCAAATCCATACAATTGACCCTTGATGGCTGTCATCGAACGCATGCAAATTGCCCGGGGCAATCTCCACAACTTAATTGAAGGCTCCTGAAGCTTTCCCAAACAGTAGTAGAAAATGGCCACTTGTCCCGGTTCATAAGGCCCATCTGTCCCGGTTGGGGAACCGGGACTAAAGGGTCATTACTAATGCCCTAGGCCTTTAGTCCCGGTTCTTATACTAACCGAGACAGATGGGCCTCCACGTGGCCACTCCGGTGAGCCCAGGCACGGGGGCCTTTGGTCCCGGTTGGTAGCACCAACTGGGACCAATAAGCTTCCACGTGTCAGCATTTCAGGGGCTGTTTTTTTTTGAAAGGAGGTGGTTTAGGGGTTTTGGGGGTTAATTTAGGTTGGTATAGGTAGCTAATAGAGAGATGTGCCCTCTCTTATCTCCGTGCTACTACTACTGCTATGCCTAAACATGACTTAGATTGAAGTGATGCAACATGTGGTTCATGTCGAAAGTAATACTAATCCTAACTTGATCAAGTTTGGATTGTACTACTTTCGACATGCACCACATGCATGTTGCCTTCACTTCAATCCAATCCATGTTCATTTCACCCACATATATATAATAACTCTTCATGCTCGCATCATGCATCATCATAATAATAAGTCCTACTAATCATCATCATACAACTTCTACTCGTTATTAATAACAAGTCATATGATCATCATCCTGATAGTCATCGAACCAACCTACTTAATTGTTCTTAGCACATGATCATCAGTATTAGGTAGGACCTAAATACCATCTTTAAGGTAAAATAGTATAAAACAATATAGACCCTGACTCTCCATTATGGAGAATGGAGATCATCCTGTCTCCAATTCTTGCGCTTCGCTTCCTTTTGCTTCCAAGAACCTCCTTATGACTGTCCACGCATTTTTTTCCTTTTTTTGATTAGCATGTCTCCACTTCTTTGAGAAATCCAATATGGACAGTTGAGATTCGTAGGATGACCTGGATATATGTTCAAAACACGAAGGCTGCCATTCTGATACATCAAATGAGGCACACAATCCTCTGGGATTCTCTGTTGAAAAACATAGTAATA
Organism: Triticum dicoccoides; assembly: GCF_002162155.2. NCBI lineage: Eukaryota > Viridiplantae > Streptophyta > Magnoliopsida > Poales > Poaceae > Triticum > Triticum dicoccoides. Next base: position 93,161,289 of record NC_041392.1, on the reverse strand, counting down.
ACTTCATAGTTAGCAATGATGTACTAGTTTTAGAAGTATGCAAAAGATGCACGGATGTCGTGATAGTAAAAAATCTTACCAGGGTATCTCCATGGTTGTTACCGTAGTTCAACACGTGCACTAGTGGCACGTATTGACCATAATGTTGAGGAGTTTGATTGTAGATATTGTAATTCTCAATATCAGTACAAAATCCGACCAGATGATTTTTCTCCTGATAAGTTAATTCGGAGCCATCGGTGTAGTGGGTTTTGTCTACCATGTTCCGCACATTGTTTGAACAATCAAAATAAGCTGTCAATGGAAATAGGCTGTCAACTATTTTGAAATAAACAATATAAATTAGCTAATAACTATGTTTGAGAAACTCACATAGTGGTTGAGGGAGTCCTAGATTAGGGGCTCCTCGAACAGCCGGACTATTTACTTTGGCCAGACTGTTGGACTATGAAGATACAAGATTGAAGACCTCGTCCCGTGTCCGGGTGGGACTCTCCTTTGCATGGAAGGCAAGCTTGTCAATTCAGATATGTAGATCTCCTCCCTTGTAACCGACTCTGTGTAACCCTAGCCCCCTCTGGTGTCTATATAAACCGGAGGGTTTAGTCTATAGGACAACAACAATCACAATCATAGGCTAGCTTCTAGGGTTTAGCCTCTACGATCTCATGGTAGATCAACTCTTGTAATACTCATATCATCAAGATCAATCAAGTAGGATGTAGGGTATTACCTCCATTGAGAGGGCCCGAACCTGGGTAAACATTGTGTCCCCTGCCTCCTGTTACCATCTGCCTTAGACGTACAGTTAGGGACCCCCTACCCGAGATCCGCCGGTTTTGACACCGACATTGGTGCTTTCATTGAGAGTTCCACTATGCTGTCATGATAAGGCTGGATGGCTCATCTTGTTGTCAAGGACAACATCACCTCGGGGGGAGCCCTGGCTGTAGGCCAAACTCTCCGACTAGGCGGCTTCATCATGACCGCCCCTTCGGCCATCGCGCCGACGATGACTTCTCGGGTCATCAAAAACAGCCTCCACGTTGGCTCAGGATTCGCCGAGCAGATGGATCCAATAGAGCTCTCCTCTCTGAACAAGCTCTTGGATCGCATCACCGCCCTAGGAGTCGCAATGGACTATGATTGGACCGGGCTTAAACCCGACGAAAGGGAGATTAACTCTCCGTCGGTCACCAATCAGATAGCGGTGGTGGAGGAGCAGTGTAGCAATTCTTCCTCTATTTTGAGGACAAACTATGTCCGGATTCCTGAGCTCTCTGAGCCAGATACCCGTCCACGGGAGAACGTGGCCCAAGCTCCAAACTTAGAATCAGACAGCGGGCTAGAACTATTGGGCAACATCTCTAAGTCCAAACTGCCAAGCTCAGAAACTCCTCCGTCCCTAGGTCTCAGATCGGGTCAGGGTTTGGGCCAAAATCTGCCCACCCACCCAGACTCAAGTGATCTTTCCCACATTAGACAAGAGCCCCAAGAGATAGTACATCACTATTGGGCCAGATTCCTCCTTATAATGAGCAAGGTCAGGGACTGTCGCGAGGAAGACGCAATTTCATTCTTTTGCAAAAAATGCACGGACAAGGGAATCCTCAACGCCATAAGTCGCCGCGACATAGCACACTTTTCTAAATTGGCGGCCATAGTACAGAAGTACTGTGCGATGGAAAGCGCCTGGAAAACCCAAACAAAATTTTGGGACCCTCTGGCTCTCACTAAACCCCCCGTCCGAACTAAAAGGGTGTACTCTCGTAAGTCACGCGATCCAATTACAAAGAAGCCAAAGCCCACTACAGGGCGTGGAACTGTATTGGAGGGATGGCTCAATGGGCCATGCAAAATTCACAGTACAGTGGATACCATGCCAACACACAACCTTAGAGCATGTTGGATACTCCGGTAGGTGGCCAAGAGCGGCGAGGATATCCTCACCAACAATACAACAGAGCACCATCCTGTGGAAAATAACAATACAATATTGACAGTCTTCGAGACCTTTGCCTCAAATAATAGGTGCAAGCGAACACTCTGCAGGCTTGCCGAAGTCTACCATGTTGCAACAATAAATCCATAGAACGACACGACCATAACCTTCAATGCCAGTGACGAACCTCAATTCCAAAAAGCCCGAGAACCAGCCGCTTTGGTCCTTAGTCCAATTGTGGACGGCTTCCGGCTTACTAAAGTGCTCATGGACGATGGCAGCGGATTAAACCTCATCTACAAGGAAACTCTTAGCAAGATGGAAATAGACAAGAGCCGCATTGAGCAAAGAAGCACGACCTTCAGGAATCATCCCTAGTCGGGAGGCACAATGTGCGGGAAAAATCACACTATATGTGGTATTCAGCACACCGGAGAACTATAGTTCCGAAGAAATCACATTCCAAGTGGCCCCGTTTAGTAGCGGATACCACGCCCTTTTAGGGCGGGAGGCAGTCGCGATCTTCCAAGCTATACCCCATTACGGGTACATGAAGCTCAGAATGCCCGGGCCCAATGGAATAATCACTCTGGCTAGTGATCCGGACATAGCACTCCGCGCCGAAAATAAAACGGCCGCACTAGCCCTCAAGGCGTTATCCGAAGCCCTGGCGGCCGAAGAACTAACTGCGTTGCGCTCCACTGTGGACAGGGACGATGTGATACTCGACAAAAGACCCAAGTCCACCTCTTTTAAACCAGCGGATGAAATAGTCAAATTCCAGGTCCACCCAACGGACCCTACAAAAACAACATCAATCGGGGCACAGCTGAACCCCACAACAAACGCCGCACTTCGGGAGTTCTTGCGTGAGAATTTGGACATCTTCGCCTGGCATCCTTCAGACATGCCAGGAATCCCACAAAGCTAGCCGAGCATAGCCTCAATATTCTAAAAGGGTTCAAGCCGGTCAAGCAGACTCTTCGGCGTTTCTCTGAGCCCAAGCGGAAACCATGGGAGAAGAGCTAGACAAATTACTCGAGGCCGGATTTATTAGAGAAATAAAACATCCGGACTGGCTAGCAAACCTGGTGATGGTACCAAAGAAGGACAAATCTTGGCGCATATGTGTCGATGTCAAGGACCTTAACAAGGCTTGCCCTAATGATCCCTTCCCCTTCCCCCCCATCGATCAAATTATCGATGCTACCACAGGACACGACTCATTGTGCTTCCTCGACGCATACTCCGGTTACCATCAAATTAAGATGGCGGAGCCCGATCAAGCCGCAAAGGCATTCATCACTCCATAGGGCCCCTTCTGTTTCAACACCATGCCTTTCGGGCTCAAAAACGCCGGTGCAACCTATCAACGCATGATTCAGACATGCCTGGAAACACAAATCGGCAAAACAGTGGAGGCATACGTAGACGATGTGGTCATTAAGACAAGACACGTCGAATCCTTAATAGACGACTTGAGGCTCACGTTCGACAATCTCCGAACATATGACATCAAGCTCAATCCGTAAAAATGCGTTTTCGGCGTGCCCGCCGGAAAGCACTTTGGCTTCATCGTCTCCAATAGAGGAATTGAAGCAAATCTGGCTAAAATCCGAGCTTTGTCACAGTTGGCTATCCCAATAGACCTCAAGCAAATCCAAAAGTTAACTGGATGCGTGGATGCCTTAAGCCGCTTCATCTCCCGATTAGGAGAAAAGGCACTACCTCTTTATCGCCTTCTTCGACGCACCAAACACTTCGAGTGGACGGATGCGGCCACGGCCGGATTGGAAGAAATAAAGGCCGTATTGGCCACCAACCCAATCTTGGTCGCGCCAAATGTCGGCGAACCAATGCTGTTATATATAGCGGCAACACACCAAGTTGTAAGTGCAGTGCTCGACGTCGAACGAGAGACAGACGGACATAAGTTCCCGCTTCAAAAGCCGGTATACTACGTATCCACCATCCTCACTCCATGCAAATTACAGTACCCACATAACCAAAAGATAGCATACATGGTCTTCATGGCATCCTGAAAACTACGACACTACTTTCAAGAGTGTTCAATCACGGTGGCCTCCGAAGTACCACTCAACGACATAATAAATAACCATGATGCCACGGGCCGGATTTCTAAATGGGCTATCGATCTCCTCCCGTTCGACATAGCATATAAACCACGGCGAGCCATTAAGTCGCAGGTACTGGCTGATTTCGTCGCTGTAGGATCAATAGTATGTCTAGAGGGGGGGTGATTAGACTACTTGACCAAATAAAAATCTAGCATTTTCCCAATTTTAGTTCTTTGCAGATTTTAGCTTGGATTTAAGAGCAAGCCTAGAGTACATTTCAGCGACACCTTCATCATCCTTCATTTTGAACTTGTCAAGTTGACTTTGAAGCACATCCAATTTGAATTCCTTGACGAAGTCGGTACCTTCGTGCATATCAATCAAAGTATCCCAAATTTCCTTTGCATTCTCAAGACGGCTGATTTTGTTGAATTCTTGGGGCACAATCCGTTGAAGAGGATATCACAAGCTTCAGTGTTGTATTGTAGCATCTTCAACTCTTCCGCGGTAGCTTCACGGTTCGGTTCTTTCCCATCAAAGAATTCACCTTGTAAGCCAATACACACAATAGCCCAAACGGCGGGGTTATGTCCAAGAATATGCATTTTCATCTTATGCTTCCAACTAGCAAAATTAGTGCCATCAAAGTAAGGACCTCTACGGTGATAATTTCCCTCACTAGACGCCATACTCTCCTAGGTTGTGAAACCAAGGCTATGATCACCAAAAGCTATGGAAATCAAAGCAAATGGAGACCAAAGCTCTGATACCACTTGTAGGATCGAAAGTATGTCTAGAGGGGGGGTGATTAGACTACTTGACCAAATAAAAATCTAGCCTTTTCCCAATTTTAGTTCTTGGCAGATTTTAGCTATCTTAGTACAAGTCAAGCAATCTCTACACAATTCAAGCAAGCATGCAAAAGAGTATATGAGTAGTGGAAAGTAAAGCATGCAACTTGCAAGAATGTAAAGGGAAGGGTTTGGAGGATTCAAACGCAATTGGAGACACGGATGTTTTTGTCGTGGTTCTGATAGGTGGTGCTATCGTACATCCACGTTGATGGAGACTTCAACCCACAGAGGGTAGCGGTTGCGCGAGTCCACGGAGGGCTCCACCCATGAAGGGTCCACGAAGAAGCAACCTTGTCTATTCCATCACGGCCGTCGCCCACGAAGGACTTGCCTCACTAGCGGTAGATCTTCACGAAACATGCGATCTCCTTGCCCTTACAAACTCCTTGGTTCAACTCCACAATCTTGTCGGAGGCTCCCAAGTGACACCTAGCCAATCTAGGAGACACCACTCTCCAAGAAGTAACAAATGGTGTGTTGATGATGAACTCCTTGGTCTTGTGCTTCAAATGATAGTCTCCCCAACACTCAACTCTCTCTCACAGGATTTGGATTTGGTGGAAAGAAGATTTCAGTGGAAAGCAACTTGGGGAAGGCTAGAGATCAAGATTCATATGATTGGAATGGAATATCTTGACCTCAACACAAGTGTAGGTGGTTCTCTCTCAGAAAATGTGTATTGGAAGTGTAGGTATGTTCTGATGGCTCTCTCCATGAATGAAGAGTGGGTGGAGGGATATATAAAGCCTCCACACAGAATCTAACCATTACACACAATTTGCCAAACTCGGTGGGACCGAATGGTTAAAGTCGGTCGGAACGATTCAGCAAACCTAGTGACCGTTAGGATTTTTGGTGGGACTGAGATGCAACTCGGTAGGACCGATATGGTTAGGGTTAGGGCATAACGTAATCTCGGTGTGACCCATTACACAAACTCGGTGGGACCGATTTTGGTAATAAGCTAACCAGAGAGTTGGTCAGGTAAACTCGGTGGGACCGATTCGCTCATCTCGGTGAGACCGAAATGTTACAAAAGGGAAACATAGAGTTTACAATGCAATCTCAGTGGGACCGATCGCTCATCTCGGTAAGACCGAAACGTTACGAATGGAAACAGCGAGATTACAATCCCATCTCGGTGAGACCGAGATCCCTATCGGTGAGACCGATTTGCCTAGGGTTTGTGGCAGTGGCTATGACATTTGAAACTCGGTGGCGCCGGATAGAAAGAATCGGTGGGGCCGAGTTTGACTTTTGGTTTAGGTCATATGTGGATGTGGGAAGGTAGTTGAGGGTTTTGGAGCATATCACTAAGCACTTTGAGCAAGCAAGCCATTAAGCAACACCTCATCCCTCCTTGATAGTATTGGCTTTTCCTATAGACTCAATGTGATCTTGGATCACTAAAATATAAAATGTAGAGTCTTGAGCTTCAAGCTTGAGCCAAACTTTTTGTCCTTAGAATTTTGAATGATCCACTTTCCTCATCCATGCCATGCCATTCATTAAGCTTTTCCTGAAATATTAATCTTGGAATAATGTTAGCTCAATGAGCTATATGTTGTTAGGAATTACCAAAACCACCCAGGGATAGTTGCACTTTCAATCTCCCCCTTTTTGGTAATTGATGACAACATATAGATCAAAGCTTCGACAAATGATAATAAGAGTGAAAGATATTGTCGCTTTGAGAAGTATGTGAAAAGCAAGAGCTCCCCCTAAATTTGTGCATATCTTAAGATTTGCTTTGGACTGCAAATGCACAATGAGTTAGGATCATGGGTTACTCTTCCATGTCACATACATCTTGGTGGAGCGCTCAAAATGATAAGAATTAAATACATGCACTCATCACCAAGCAAAGTGAATGATCATATAAGGATAAGTAAGATAATATCATCTAACAAGCATAAGTGTAGCTTATGATCAACCACATGATCATTAATGTCTCACAGATAATAGCATAGTATCTCAAGCAATGAAAAGACAAACAAAGTTCAACCAAGAAGACAAGAGAGAATAAAAAGCAATGCTCTCTCTCGAAGCCTATGATCTATACATTTTTCTCACCCTTTGGCAACAAGTTACCAAAAAAGTTCATAGCAAATGCATAGCACTAAAACGTCTCTCAGGCTTGGTCTTCTGGTGGTGGTGTCTGGAGAACGCCAAGGACGAAGGCTTCAGTCGAAGTAGATGGAGCTGATGGAGTAGGTGCTGGAGCTGGTGGCACTGAAGTTGTAGCTGGTGCAGATGAAGTGGCTCTGGTGTCTGGAACAGGCACTGCAGTTGATCTCTGAGCTTGGGGCACTCTGGAAAATGCATCAGTGGTTTTTCTGCTCTTCCTCTCCTGCATATCATCTTGTAGCTGCTCCACAACTGACTGAATCTCAGTTACTTTGACATCTAAATCATAGAATTTTTGCTCCACGATTCTTTCCAAGCTCTCTTGGTTTTGAGTCAAGGTGGTCAACCCCTTCTCAATCCTCAGAGTTGACGCTATCAAGTAACCAAGCTGATCTTGCTTGATTTTCAAAAAGTACTCAGATGCCTCCTCTTGAGTTGGCATCTTGGCAGCCTTCTCTTTCTTTGCTTTCTCCTTCTTCTCTTGAGCTTGTATTGATGATGGTTCATTCTCATTCATCACAACTTGATTGTCCTCAAAGTCTGGGTAGATAGGCAAGTGTTCCTTATCCAACAAGTATGTGCCTGTGCCCATCTTTGAGTTTATCAACTCCTGGATCTGTGGGGCATATCCACAACTTCTTTTCTGGTCAGGTGCAGTCCTCTTGATAGTCTCAACTATAAGGCTCATGACCTTGAATTTCTGTGGCACATCAAATATATGTAGCAAGTTAATTGCATGGCCTCTGATCATTCTGTGATCACCAGATTTGGGCAAGAGAGTGTGCCTAAGGATCCAATTGATTGTAGGCAGCCCTGACAGCAAGTGTTTTACTGACCCAAAATGGTGAGTCTCAAGATCATCTTCAGGAATCTCCTTGTACATGTTTGCCATAGAGTTGTGATCCATCTTCTTGTAGACATAGACATCCAAGTCATCTTCTTCTTCCTTAGGAGCATTGATCAGATTTGCCCATTCCTCAATAGTTGAGTGGTACCTTGTACCTTCAGACATCCATACTATCCTACCATCTGGATAGAAGTGTGTTGTGGAGTAGAATTGCATTATGAGCTCCTCATTCCACTTTGTGAGCTTCTGCCCAACAAAGTCTGCAACTCCACAAGCACGGAAGCTGCCAAACACACCAGGATAGTGTTCCTCATTTTCCTTGATATACTTCCAGTCGACCCACCTCATTTCACACACTATAGGCTTCTTGTCCAACAACACTGTCTCATAGAAGTCCTGCTGTTCCTTTGTGTGGAACCTGTAATCAACATCAGTCCTTCTCCTGGTAGCATATGGATCTGTCTCTCTCCATAGCCTCAACCCTGAGTCTCTCCTGATCTTCATGTTCTCAGCCACAGGATGAGCATCATTGTGGTCTGGAATCTTGGGTTTGAGCTTTCTCAGGACTTGTCCTTCATCATCTTCATCAGCAGCAACTTCAGGCACTGGGGCCTTGTTCTTCTCAGCAGCTGGTATACTCCTGGTATTCCTCTTAGGTGCACTCTTGGGCTTGGATGAAGCAGCCCCTGTCCTGATAGCATCACCCATAAGCTTCTGGGCCTTAGGTGCTGGTGCAGCAACCTCTTCTTCCTCTTCCTCTTCAGAATCTCTCATGATTGAGGATCTCCCAAGCACTCTAGCAGTGGTCTTTTTGATCCTCTCCTTCCTCTTCTTCCCTTCTGCAGCAGCCTCTTTGGGTTCATATCGCAAAGGGACTTGAGTAGATGCTCTGGCCTTAGACATTGGAATTCTCTTTGCGGGAACCTTTTGCTTCATGCCTGGCTTGGTGGCAGCAGCAGTGCTATATTCCTTCTTAACCACTTTCTTCTTGGAAGTGGCCTCATCCTCAACTGCCACATAGTCTTCATCCTCATACTCTGAAGTTTTCTTCTTCCTTGTTCTGGTGGCAGCTTTGGGCAAGTTGCTGGGAGTGCTCCTGCTACCATCATCTGAACTGCTAGAGGGGCTAGTGCCCTCACTCAGGTGAACTTGCTCCTCTGACCTGTTCTGGCTGTCACTCTGATCAGACATATTGCAAACACTGACAGAAGACCCTGTGAATAGATATAGATGAGACAGAGTGGATGAGCATCACAAAATGCAGAGGTTTTGGCAAAAGAATGAGTCAAAAACTTAGTTTTAGTTTTCCACAGAAAGCATTTCGGATCAACCGATTTGTAAACTCGGTGATACCGAAGCAGCTGTTGGAACCTAAACTAGTGAACTCGGTCAGACCGAGTCACAGTTCGGTGGCACTGAGACTGCTAGGGTTTCACAAAGTCCTGAACTCGGTCACACTGATTTGGAATTCTCGGTCAGACCGAAAATTACATGTGCAATGGCCTGAGCCGAATCGGTGGTACCGAGTTCCACAACTCGGATGGTCCGAGATGGTTTCGGCGGAAACCTAACCCTAAATTTTCAATTCAACTCTAATCTATGGAGTGTTTTGACTGGATAGAAGCGTTTCAATCGTGGTAAGAATCATAATGAACACAATGTGCTAGGAATCAGACGGGGATAGCACTGTCATCGAGTCCATACCCTAGTTCAGTGATGGACTCGCTACGGCGGCAACGGCAGGGAAGAATTCCGTTGACAGCGATGGATACCAGCGACAGGAGGCGGCTGGCGACGAGGAGGACGATCCGGAGACCCAGGAGGCAGAGCGAGCTATGCGCGGGCGAAGGGGTTTCGGAGAAATTTCCAAAATTTTGCTCGTGAGTATATATAGCCCGACCCTGTCGGTGTGACCGAGTAGAACAACTCGGTGGCACCAAGATTCATAACGGCAAGTAGTTACTGAAACTCGGTGTGACCGAAAGGTTCAAATCGGTTGCACCGAGATTGAAAACCTAGATCGACTTAGTGATCTCGGTATGACCGAAATGGAGGAATCGGTCAGATCGAAAAGCACAAAGAAGTTTTGGAAGTTTAAGTCTATGACGAATCGGGGACTCCGAGTGCTCCTCACACAGAGTGGTTCGAATCTGACTTGATCAAATTTTGTGATGTAGCATGAATAGAGTTTGAGACGAGAAAAGCATAGATAGCTAGAGAGGGTTCTTAGGCATTCTTGTCCATCCACTTGGCAAAAGAAAAGAAAACCAATCAATCAAAACAACAAGTGGATGCCCTCGAATGAGTAAAATATGCAATCAACATGCTCACACAATAAAATGGCAATTGAAATATGTGGCAAAGCATGCACAACCAATTCTAGCATCTATCAAACAATTGGCGATGACTAGGTCATCTATATATGAGTATATTGATTTAGAAGTCAAATGAGAACATTTGATCATAGGTCATACTCATCGTTTAAGCACAAGTGGGGTTACCACTTTTACATAAAGCATTTGTTGTGTTCACACCATTAGAGTTGCTTTAGCTCAATTCTTAGAGTAAAGCTCCCCCTAGATGTGAGATCCCCCCTAAGAGGGATGACTAACCTTGGGTTTTGTCGATGATGACTTCATGTAGATGTTGAAGATGTGGATGCTCAATGTTGATGTAGATCATTTGGAGCTATCCATTGGAGTGAGTTGCACTTTCGATACCTACACGGGTTAGTCCCACAAGGAACAAACAAGGATATGCATAGACATAGAGTGATGCACTCACAAGATGATGTCTATGAAAGCTTTTAGGTTACCTTGTCCCTTGTCTTACCAACAAGAGGGTTTGTGACTCCTTGAACTAGTGCAAGATGTGGAAGTTGATTGCACTTGTTCTTGCCAAGATGATAAGAGTGAAGTATGTTGGCGGAGTCACCCTCAAGAACTCTCTAGTTCTTCTTCTTCGGGATCCACACCATCTTGATGGGAATCCTCGGTGTTGTAGTTGTACTTGATGAAGTGGAACTTGAAGTAGTCTTGGGAACCCACTTGACCAAGGCCTTAGGAGCTTCTTCAAATGCATCAATTTCCTCTTGAAGCTTGTCCTTGCCTTTTTGCTTGTGGTCTTGTGGTGGAAGATCATCTTGAGCTTGTGTCCCTTTGAGAGAAGTAGAATCATACTTCTCTTATTGAGGAACAAACTTCGTCTTAGGGTATTGATCTTCTTCGCACTCAACTCCATTGGCATTGAACTTTCGTTCAAAACCAACACCTTGATTCTTCCGGTGCCTTCCTTGCTTGCGTACAATTTCCTCGAATTGCTTACTTCCGGCAAGGCTCTTGTAAACACCTTTCTCTATAATTCCCTTCAATAAGCTATTTTCTTACTCAAGTGTAACTTGGCTAAGAGAGTCATTAGTGGAATCAAGAGAACTACTAGAAGCAACAATATTGGATTTAGCATGATTATTGTTACTACTAGAGGAAGAATCTTTCTTGTTCTTGTTACTAGACTTGACTTGAGGCATGTAAGTGGATAAGAGTAAACGCTTGGCAATGTAAGAAGAACTTTTCTTACGAAGATCATCATTGATTGCTTTTAAGAACTCATGCTCTTGCTCAAGGTTGAGCTTTTCAAAGCGCAATTTCTCATGAGTCCTTAAAAGTTCTCGATGATCTCCTAAGATAGTTTCATGAGCTAACTTAAGAGTGTTTAGTTCTTTAGTTAGAGACTCATTCTTCTCCTTATCATTGTCATTTGTTTTATCTTGATTAGCATGATTAATTGACGTTTCATCATAGTATTCATCACTAGAGTTGTCAACAGGTAAATCATCATCACCTAACAAGTCATCTTCATCACTATTGAAATCAACATACTCAGGGTGTGATACCTTTGGGCCTTTAGCCATGAAGCATGTTCCAACTCCTTCATTTGGTGAGTCAAATATGTCATAGGAGTTGGTTGTCACAAGTGCTAGACCAGCAACACCTTCATCTTGAGTATATTCGGAGTCGGAGTGATAGCTTCTCTCGGAGTGGTTGTCAGAGTCGGAGCCGGATACCCATTCACCAACATGAGCTTGATGTCTTCATTTTGTGTAGCTCCTTGATGACTTGTCCTTTCTTTCCGAATCCTTGCTTCTCCGTGAGGGTCTTTGTTCATAACGATCATCTCTACTCCTTCTTTCTCTAGATGGTGATTCTTCTCTTCTACTTCTTCTCTTGGGAGAATCTTCTCTTCTCTTGTAGGGGCCGTACACTCATTGGAATAGTGTCCGGGCCTTCCACAATTGTAGCAGTTTCGCTCTCGACTAGAAGATCTTTTGTCATTGTAGGACCTTGACTTGGAGCTTCTCTCTTTGCTTCTACTCTTGTAGAACTTGTTGAAGTTCTTCACCATTAAGTTCAATTCTTCATTGAAGGTTTGTTTTTCACTCGATGATGTGGGGGCTTCACATGAGGCTTTGTGAGCACCACTTGATTTGTTATGAAGTTCCTCGTTATCCTTGAGTGACATCTCATGAGCAACAATTCTTCCGATGACTTCCGTTGGCTTGAGTTCTTTGTAATTGGGCATCATTTGGATCAATGTGCACACGGTATCATATTTTCCATCCAAGGCTCGTAGGATCTTCTTGATGATGAATCTATCGGTCATCTCTTCATGCCCTAAGCCGGCAATCTCATTTGTGATAAGAGCAAGCCTAGAGTACATTTTAGCGACACCTTCACCATCCTTCATTTTGGAGTTGTCAAGTTGACTTTGAAGCACATCCAATTTGGATTCCTTGACGGAGTCGGTACCTTCGTGCATATCAATCAAAGTATCCCAAATTTCCTTTGCATTCTCAAGACGGCTGATTTTGTTGAATTCTTCGGGGCACAATCCGTTGAAGAGGATATCACAAGCTTGAGCGTTGTATTGCAGCATCTTCAACTCTTCCGCGGTAGCTTCACGGTTCGGTTCTTTCCCATCAAAGAATTCACCTTGCAAGCCAATACACACAATAGCCCAAACGGCGGGGTTATGTCCAAGAATATGCATTTTCATCTTATGCTTCCAACTAGCAAAATTAGTGCCATCAAAGTAAGGACCTCTACGGTGATAACTTCCCTCGCTAGACGCCATACTCTCCTAGGTTGTGAAACCAAGGCTATGATCACCAAAAGCTATGGAAATCAAAGCAAATGGAGACCAAAGTTCTGATACCACTTGTAGGATGGAAAGTATGTCTAGAGGGGGGGTGATTAGACTACTTGACCAAATAAAAATCTAGCCTTTTCCCAATTTTAGTTCTTGGCAGATTTTAGCTATCTTAGCACAAGTCAAGCAATCTCCACACAATTCAAGCAAGCATGCAAAAGAGTATATGAGCAGCGGAAAGTAAAGCATGCAACTTGCAAGAATGTAAAGGGAAGGGTTTGGAGGATTCAAATGCAAGTGGAGACATGGATGTTTTTGTCGTGGTTCCGATAGGTGGTGCTATCGTACATCCACGTTGATGGAGACTTCAATCCACGGAGGGTAATGGTTGCGTGAGTCCATGGAGGGCTCCACCCACGAAGGGTCCATGAAGAAGCAACCTTGTCTATTCCATCACGGCCGTCGCCCACGAAGGACTTGCCTCACTAGCGGTAGATCTTCACGAAGTAGGCGATCTCCTTGCCCTTACAAACTCCTTGGTTCAACTCCACAATCTTGTCGGAGGCTCCCAAGTGACACCTAGCCAATCTAGGAGACACCACTCTCCAAGAAGTAACAAATGGTGTGTTGATGATGAACTCCTTGCTCTTGTGCTTCAAATGATAGTCTCCCCAACACTCAACTCTCTCTCACAGGATTTGGATTTGGTGGAAAGAACATTTGAGTGGAAAGCAACTTGGGGAAGGCTAGAGATCAAGATTCATATGATTGGAATGGAATATCTTGACCTCAACACAAGTGTAGGTGGTTCTCTCTCAGAAAATGTGTATTGGAAGTGTAGGTATGTTCTGATGGCTTTCTCCACGAATGAAGAGTGGGTGGAGGGGTATATATAGCCTCCACACAAAATCTAACCGTTACACACAATTTGCCAAACTCGGTGGGACCGAATGGTTAAAGTCGGTCGGACCGATTTAGCAAACCTAGTGACCGTTAGGATTTTCGGTGGGACTGAGATGCAACTCGGTAGGACCGATATGGTTAGGGTTAGGGCATAACGTAATCTCGGTGTGACCGATTACACAAACTCGGTGGGACCAATTTTGGTAATAAGCTAACCAGAGAGTTGGTCAGGTAAACTCGGTGGAACCGATTCGCTTATCTCGGTGAGACCGAAATGTTACAAATGGGAAACAGAGAGTTTACATTGCAATCTCGATGGGACCGATCGCTCATCTCGGTAAGACCGAAACGTTACGAAGGGAAACAGAGAGATTACAATCCCATCTCGATGAGACCGAGATCCCTATCAGTGAGACCGATTTGCCTAGGGTTTGTGGCAGTGGCTATGACATTTGAAACTCGGTGGCGCTGGATAGAAAGAATCGGTGGGGTCGATTTTGACTTATGGTTTAGGTCATATGTGGATGTGGGAAGGTAGTTGAGGGTTTTGGAGCAGATCACTAAGCACTTTGAGCAAGCAAGCCATTAAGCAACACCTCATCCCTCCTTGATAGTATTGGCTTTTCCTATAGACTCAATGTGATCTTGGATCACTAAAATATAAAATGTAGAGTCTTGAGCTTCAAGCTTGAGCCAAACTTTTTGTCCTTAGAATTTTGAGGGATCCACTTTCCTCATCCATGCCATGCCATTCATTGAGCTTTTCCTGAAATATTAATCTTGGAATAATGTTAGCTCAATGAGCTATATGTTGTTAGGAATTACCAAAACCACCCAGGGATAGTTGCACTTTCAGTCGCCGAATGGACGGAAGCCGAACTCCCTAAAGAGTACGGCGCATACTCCAATTGGATCATGCACTTTGACGGCTCTAAGATGTTGGCTGGTCTGGGGGCATGTGTCGTCCTGACATCCCCCACTGGAGATACAGTCCAATACGTACTCCAAATATTATACACAGACTCCAACAATGCAGCAGAATATGACGCCCTGTTGCATGGTCTCCGGATGGCAGTCTCCATGGGCATTCAATGCCTTAAGGTGCGGGGAGATTCGAACCTCGCAATATCTCAAATAAATGGGGACTTTGACGCCAAGGACCCAAAAATGGCGGCTTACCGCAACGCCGTCCTCAAAATTTCAGCTCGGTTTGAGGGCCTCGAATTCCACCATGTGGTCCGAGAAAACAATCAAGTGGCAGATATCCTCGCCTGCATTGGCGCTAAGCGCGACCCTGTCCCACCTAATATCTTCTTGGAAAGGCTGTTTAAGCCATCCATGGTGTGGGATGGGGAGTCCGACAGTAACAATCCGGATCCGGCCACAGCACCAGACCCCGAACACTCTGATGTAATCGGAGGCTTTGCCACCGAAATAACACCTTCGACCCACGTGATTATGGTTGTCATAGCCCCGTGGACAGAACCCTTCTTGGCTTATCTAACTAGGCAAGCTCTCCCTGATGACCCAAACGAGGCACATTGCATTGTGCGGCGGTCTAAAGCCTACAAGGTCCACAAGGGAGAGATTTATAAAAAAAGCGCTACCGGAGTACTTCAAAGGTGCATCTCCGAAGAGGAAGGACGGTAACTTTTGGTAGATATTGATGCTGGACTTGGTGGCCACCATGCCACAGCTCGGGCCCTTGTAAGCAAGGCCTTCCGTACAGGTTTTTACTGGCCGACGGCCCAAGCAAAGGCACAGGACCTCATTCAACGTTGCGTCGGTTGCCAGCTTTTTGCAAAATAAAGTCATATGCCGCCTACCGCTCTCTAAACAATCCCCATTACTTGGCCCTTTGTGGTCTGGGGGCTTGATGTGGCCGGACCCCTTAAAGGGGGAAGCCATAAGAAAAAATACCTCTTGGTTATGATGGATAAATTCACCAAATGGATAGAGGCCAAACCAGTTAAAACGGCCAAGTCCGAACCAGTGATAGACTTCATATCCGGGGTTGTACACCGTTACGGTGTCCCCCACAGCATCATCACCCATAACAGCTCGAACTTTATAGCCGATGATGTAAAAACTTGGTGCAGCAAAATGGGCATTAAGCTTGATTATGCCTCTGTCTATCACCCGCAAACTAACGGTCAAGTCGAGCATGCAAATAGTCTTATCGTGAGCGGCATTAAACCCAGATTAGTGCGATCCTTGAAGGAATCAGATACGCACTAGGTGGAGGAGCTTGACTCCGTACTATGGGGGCTGCGGACCACACCGAATCGCACTACCAGATACACACAGTTCTTTATGGTGTACGGTGCAAAGGCGGTATTGCCCTGCGACATTATTCATGACTCACCTCGAGTGCGCATGTACGAAGAGAAAGAAGCAGAGCTTGATCGGCAGGATAGTTTGGACACCCTGGAGGAGGAGCATGACGTGGCAAAAGCCCGCTCCGCATTCTATCAGCAACAGGCTCGGCGGTATCAAAGCATAGAAGTACGGGACAAAACTTATAATGTTGGCAAACTTGTTCTACGCCTACTGGAGAAGAAAAAGGACAAGATCAAGCCCAAATGGGAAGGTCCCTTCATCATCAACAAAGTTCTGACCGGTGGAGTGTACCGTCTGCGGGATGCATCGGACAATCGACTCGAGCCAAACCCATGGAACGCAGCCAGACTCTGAAGGTTCTACGCCTAGCCCCGGACTCTGTGTTCGTCTCCTTACCTCCATCAATTTTTTATATCTGTTATCTGTCTTTTCTTTCTTTCTTTCTTCCCTTTTTCTTCACGGCCTTAAAAGGTTAAAATGTGTCTTGACTGCACAATCTTGACACGCTAAGCATGCTTATTATACCAGGGGGCTTCTTATACAGAAGCTTAATATAACTATGTTCCGGGCTCTATGCCCCCCGCACATGTGTTGCTTTTCCACATGTACCTTTTCTTCGCCAGTATATGCATCGATATGACTTAAGTTTTGGCCAAGTTGGGTTGCCTGGCTCTTGTGTTTATGCCCTACATTCCTGTTAATTCGGCTAGGGCATAAGGGGAGCACCTCTGCGATTGTTACTGCCGGGTCAGTCGGATGTGTACCTCAGACAGGGTGAAGCCGAAAGCTAGCGTTCTTAAGGGAATATTCGGTCGGTGGACAAAAGGTGACTTTTATTTATTGTAATACATGCCCCCAAATGTCTATATCCTGCATCTCTTTTCGGAGTTCGGACATGCACGTTAATGCATGCATACCCAGGGAAAGGAACCCTTAATGGAACTATTCTCCCTGGAAAATGTTTCTTACTATCCATGTAATATAACATAGCTAGTTGGGTACTTGTCTGTTCAAGCACTTATGACCCCTACGCCTTGTTTCCACGCATACCCCGGTTTTTACATAACCGAGCAGGTATTCGGATACACTCCGGACTGTCTGGTCCGGAGGTTGAAGCAAAAAGGTTCGCCATGACAAATGATTTACAACCGGGTAGAGACAATATATGTCAATTGAAGTACACAGTCACTTAGACTGACTATATTCTTCTTCTATACCATCCAACAGACTGTCTAGCCTACAATCCTGTTGGGAATACTTTGCAGCTAATTTAACCTGGTCATACACCAAACTGACGGGGATCTCTTTCCCATCTGACCCCACAGGTCCGACCTCAGCCATGTGGTTCGGGTCTGCCTTGGTATATCGCATCTTCACCATGGCCCAGGCTTCCCTTGCACCTTGTCGGCAGGCTAATATCTTCCATAATCAGAAGCGCTGCCGCGCTCCCTTGAGCATCTCTACAAGCTCCCCATGCCTCTTGGCAGGGAGGCGGATGGCCACAAGGCTTGGGCAATGCCCTGCATCACCTGCCGAACTTGTTCGTGAAGTTGTGAGAGCTCTGGCAGAAGATCACCCGCTGACGCAGGCATCTCCTCTGCGGGACGACCTGTTAGCATACCTACAGATATAACTATATTAGCCGGTTTCTTCACCGAACTCTATAAAAGTTCGTTCAAGCACTTACTAAACATGCCGCATCGAAGCCTCTTATTCTCCTTTACGGAGTCTGCAAGCTGGGCCGGGACATCGTTCAGTTCAATGCCCAGCCGGGTATTGGCATCTTGGAGATTGTTTCTCTCCCGCCTAAGCTGCGTAAGCACGCGCTCGCCAGCCTTTAGCTGTCATTGAGCATGTTGCTCATCCCCTCGCATGACCTCCAGATTCACTCCGGGGTCATCTGCAGAATCTATTGTTAGATTTGCACGCATGTCGAATACTAACTGGTACATGTCATTCTTTTAGATAGAAACAAGTGTTACCAGATGGGGCCTTTCCGGACTCCTTCATTGCGGCAACCGCGACCCGTAGCTAGGCTTTGCACTCCTCCAGCTCTTGAGACTATTGGGAATTCTTCTCCGTAAGAACCTAAGCAAACAATGATCCTTAAATCATTTGTGCCAACTGTTTCAAGTCTCAGGGGCTACTGATATACATAATTATTAGATTTTCTTAGCTGTATATCCTTCACATACTGGTCCGTGGCTCGGGCAAGACCATTTTGAGCAGCTCGGATATACGCATCTCTTGAGTTGAAGGCATCAAACGCCTCCTGAGAGAAACAAGCATCGCGGAGTACGGCCCGGCGACGCCTGTGATTCATGGCACTCTCCACTTCGGAATCCGTAGCGGACAGCCTATCTGCATCCTCTATAGGAGGAACATCCAATGTTGGCGCCACGTTAGCATCTGCCTCTAAGTCCGGCTCTGGAGCCCGGCTGGTGGAAGCTTGGCAAGCAGGCTCTCCGGATATGGTCCGGTGAGCGTTTTTCCTGCCAGGAACCATGGACGTTATTATATTTTAAAGGACGACAACCACGGAGCGGGGTTCTATTTCATACCTTTGCGACGGCGTCTCAATCCTGACCGCCTTCCTTTTAAGCCTACCAGGCAACGGTGCCCCTTGTTGGTGAGTCACCGCGGGTTCGGCATGGCGCCCCGAGGGCCTTCCCTGTAAGACACCATGTGTGTGTGGTAGGTGAAGTGCGAAAAAAGGGGAATCCTTCTCGGAAGTTGGGACTTCAGTTTTACTTACATGCGACATAGGGAGCAGTCCAGGATAATTGGCTATGATGGCCACCAAGGCACCGTTGCAGCTTAAGTGATAGAACGTCCTGTCGATGGGCTCCACAAATGTGTCTGGATCTTCTTCGAGTCCGGGGTCGAGGGCCCGGTCAGGGTCCTCTGGTTGTGGAGGCGGGTTGTGGATCTCCCTTACATCTTTTCGCACTTCCTGCTATGAAATAGCAAGGTAAATACTTATGACGAAGAATGCGGGAAGGTCTGGAGTAGAAAGTAGCAGCTCACCCAGTTTGGGGGGTTGTACATGGAGAACCCATCCCGTGGCTTGATGCGGATGAACTCCTCTTCCTCTCCCTTATATAGATCGGATAGTATTTTCGCTAGAGCAGCGGCGGAGTCCGGTCCCTTACGACTGCAGCGGGTGGCATCGTCTTCTCCATTGAAGTGCCACATGGGTTGTCCCCGATATTGAAGTGGCTGCACCCCCCGCATTATACATACTGACATAACCTCGATTATTGTAAATCATGATTTAGCCAGCGTCTTTATCCGGCCCATCAGGTAAAGGACCTCTCTGTCATCTTCCTCTTGGGGGTCCCGAGGGTGCCAGCTGCGGCGTTTCTTCAGAGGGGCGTTATTGAACTCAGGAAGGCCCATCCGAATAGGATCCGGGAGAGGGACGTCCTCCATATAAAAACACTCCGAAGGCCATTCTTCGGATGTCTTCTTCGGAGTACTGGACAAGTATCTGGTCCCGGCGATGCGCCATATCTCAGCTCCACCCACTTGATATAGTGACCCCTCCCGTGTATGGGATACGAGGCAGAATAGCCTCTTCCATAGCTTGAAATGAGCTTCGCAGCCCAAAAATAGCTCGCTCAAGGCGACGTAGCCAGCGATGCGTAATATGGAGGCGGGTGTAAAGTTATGCAGCTGGAGGCCGTAGAACTCCAGGAGCCCACGGAGGAACGGATGGATTGGAAATCCAAGCCCCTTAGTAATTAAGGGACAAGGCATACCCGCTCCCCCATGGATGAGTTGGGAAAGCTCTCTGCTTGCTCCCCGCCGTTGTAAGTGGCAAGTCCGGCTCGAACGAGGACCATATACGCTGGAGGGAGAAACCCCTGGGTCTGTAACTCTACTAATTCACTATGGGGGACGGAACACTTCTTCCAATCACTTGGCTTAGGGCCACGGGAGCGAGAGGAGGAGCTGCGATGGCCGACCATGATAGGATGGACTTTTTCCGGGCACGCTCTGATGGATGCTCGCTGTGGGAAGATGGTGTGATCTGGATCTGAGGATCCCCGTCTCTTTAAATAGACTATTTACTCGCATGGTTAGGGTGGCAAGTGTAAAAATGCCCTGACTTCTCGCATTTGCTCGACACATGGAGGATAGCCATTATTATGCGCAGAAGCCAAGGAGTGCAACATTAATGGGAAACCGGACACTACTCGACAGGTATTCGGAATTTGGAGAAGAACCCGCCTTGCAATGCCGAAGACAATCTGCGCGCCGGACTCATCGTCATTGAAGCCTGGTTCGGGGGCTACTGGGGGAGTCCTGGATTAGGGGGTCCTCGGACAGCCGGACTATATACTTTGGCCGGACTGTTGTACTATGAAGATACAAGATTGAAGACTTCATCCCATGTCCGGGTGGGACTCTCCTTTGCGTGGAAGGCAAGCTTAGCAATTCGGATATGTAGTTCTCCTCCCTTGTAACCGACTCTGTGTAACCCTAGTCCTCTCCGGTGTCTATATAAACCGGAGGGTTTAGTCCATAAGACAACAACAATCAGAATCATAGGCTAGCTTCTAGGGTTTAGCCTCTACGATCTCGTGGTAGATCAACTCTTGTAATACTCATATCATCAAGATCAATCAAGCAGGACGTAGGGTATTACCTCCATCGAGAGGGCCCGAACCTGGGTAAACATTGTGTCCCCTGCCTCCTGTTACCATCTGCCTTAGACGCACAGTTCGGGACCCCCTACCCGAGATCCGCCGGTTTTGACACCGACAGTGGTAGAATTGGAGGCGTATCAACAAGGACCCAAATGTCCATACTGTCTTGCTCGATTTCAGGATCACCAAGATCCATGGTGACAAGCATACCCTCATCAAAACCATACATCTTGCAAAGTTCTTCCCATTTTTTGCAACCAAAATGGGTTACGCTCTCAGAATTGTACAGCTTTACTTCAAAATCCACACCATGATGGGTACTTAGGTGAATTTTATTTGTTTTGAAACTTTCATGGTCTTCAAAACCCATCCTCTCCAAGACATGGCTTCTTGCATGGCATGGGATAAGCTAGTCGAATTGTAAAAGATGAAAAGTACACGTTGAAATATTTGAAGTCGTGCTTAATTACGAAAAAATAACACTTGTCGTTGTTGCGTACCGTTTCAACATCGAAGGTCTCCTCCAGCTTAATGCTGAAGCGCCGATCTTCGTCCAGGTGAGGCCTGTCGCACTGACCTCGGTCGTCGTGGCACCAGTCGCACTCCCCCGGGAGACTTTCGTCATCCGAGTACGACATTTCCTATGTTCATAATTCAAATATTAAACATCTACAATTAAATATATGTACCTAAAAACCTAAGTTAGATCATTATTATTCATCACGGGAACGAAGGAGAAGCTACCCCCACGACAACAGTCGGGATTCTTCGTCCTTTCATATATGGTGGAGACTCGATAGACTTAAAGTCAACCCGAGGACTCATATTGACATGGAGATTTGGCTGGTCTCACCTCGAGGTCGGAGGGGGTCGGTGACGGGGACGACGGCGGGGATGATGGAGGGGAGCTAGTAGACTTCTGCGAAAACAAAAACCCTATAAGCTATCAACTAATCATATGCATACGCCTTGCATAGTGCTCTCTAATTTTAGCATTCAAAGTAGGAGTAGTTTCCCAATTTGAGCATTCAATAAGCAAAATCAAATCGCAAAATAAAGTAGTATTCAAATTAGGATGCATTCAATTATAAGAAAAACTACATCATCTCTTGCGTCCTTACATCGTCGAATATTATCACTAATACGCCTCGAATACTATCATACATATAGCATCGCTAGTACAGCTAGAACCGTAGCGCTAGGTATTGTTGAACCTGCCCTCCAACACAACCATGTAGCGACGGACGTGCTCGTCCTCCTCGCTGACACGGTGACGTACCACCTCCGCGGTGTCCGGAAGCCTCGAAACCATCACTGGCCGACGTGACCGCCACCAAACAAGGATTGGGTCAACGATGGGCTGGCTCCTCACCAACCTACGCCCCCCGGAAGATAGCACCTCCCAATACCAGTCCGGCGGAGCCCAGTCCCGGACATGGCCGCTCTGATCAAGCCGGCCTCCTCCGCCAAGTCGATACGAGGATGCAGGATAGGCATCATCGACGTCGATGCGGGAATAATTTCTCTAACTAAAAAATAAACTAGTTCTTTTAATTTTCTTGTTAAAAATAAACTACTTCTATAGTAAAATAAAGTAGTTTTATTAAATCAACTAGTTCAACTACTAATTAAGCACTTACTATAAATAAAATAAAGTAGTACTTACTAAAAATAAACTACTTCTATATATAGTAAAATAAATTAGTTTTATTAAATCAACTAGTTCAACTACTAAGCACTTACTATAAATAAAATAAAGTAGTACTTACTAAAAATAAACTACTTCTATATATAGTAAAATAAAGTAGTTTTATTAATTAATCAACTAGTTCAACTAAAAATAAACTAACCTTAAATGCACTAGCAGTAGAACTAATAACCTAAAGTGCACTAAATCAACTAACCTTAAATGTAACTTTTTCAACAAAATTCTTTCCTCTCCTCTTCTAACCATAAACATTGAACAAAAATAAAACTATACAGGCTAAAAATGCTATGAACAAAAAAAATTATGAACAAAAAAAACTATGAAAACATACACATACATCCATCCATATACATGCATATCCATCCATCCATCCATCCATACATCCATATACATACATACATACAAAAAAACAGGGGCGGCGGCAGCCACGGCAGCGCACAGATCGGGATGGGAAGGGGCTCACTGGGGGCTCGAGGCAGGACGGCAACGAGGCCGGTGACGAGGACGACGACGAGGCCAAACGACGATGACGGCGACGAGGACGGCGGGCTTGTGGGAGAGGGGTTACGCGCGCGGCGAGGGCTCGGGGGCGGCGACGGCGACGGCGAGGACGATGTCGACGGTGGGTCAGGGGCGCGGCGACGGCGTCGGGGCAAGGGCTCGGGGCGGCGACGGCGACGACGACGAGGAACGTCCTGGTGGCGTCGAGGGGAATGGGAGCAGTTGGCAAAATTTTCACAAGTGCTACCTTATATAGCAAAACCAATGGTACCGGTTCGTGGCACCAACTGGTACCATTGCCCACCTATGGTCCCGGTTCGTGCCACGAACCGGGTCCAAAGGTCTTTTTTCGGCAACCCAAAGGGCGGGAAACTAAGGCCTATGGTCCCGGTTGGTGGCACGAACTGGGACCATAGGTGCGCATTGGTACCGGTTGGTTCCATGAACCGGTACGAATGCCAACCTATGGTCTCGGTTGGTGGCACGAACCGGGACCATAGGCCTTGTGTTGGCATGGTTAGGTGGGAATTTTAGTCCCACCTCGCTAGTTGGGAGGGGCTCGGGGAGGTTTATAAGCTTTGCTGCCGCCACCCTCTCAAGCTCCGCTCTATTGCAGGCTTACGGGCCTAATCTCTACTTTGCCATGCCTGTTGGGCCTATTGGGCCTTCTGCGGGCCTGAATCTTGGTCCATTGTAGGGTTTCTAGTCGTATTCAGGCCGTGGAGGTCCAGTAGGTGGCATTTTTTCCTTTTTATTTTTTTATTTCTACTTAAAACTAAATACTTATAGTTTTTAGTGATTTCTTTTTGCTTTTAGGTCACAAAAATTATAAACTTTCTGTTAGTGCCATTAGTTTTAAAATTTGAATTTTTTTAAATGTATGTGAATCACTAGTTTTATGAATAAATTTACTATAAAAAATATTTTTGAGTGATTCCATTTCCTGCTATTTAATATTATTATGTTTTATCATTATACTCAATTTGGTAATTTTAGGTTATTTTAAATATCGGTTTTAATCAAAACCAGATTTTGTTAAAAAAATTGCTATTAATGTTTTGAACAAAAAATACTTTGTTAATATAAGTTGCATAAATTTTATATAATTTTAGTTTAAAAAATACTAGAGGTTTATATAAGCCTTTTAGTCGATTCCTTTTACTATTATAGTTTTATAAAAGCTTTTTAGTTGATTCATTTTGCTATTGAAGAATATTATGGTTTTATTTTAGTTCATCATAACAGAATATTTTAATTGATTTTAGTTTTTTAGTTGATCATAACAAATATTATAGTTTTATGCATTTTATTATTTTTCATGCATTTACTGCTTTTTTTGAGCTATAAGACCCGGAAATTGAAAAGCATTTCAAATGAACTCCGAAAAGGTTGAAAATTGGCATGGTATCATCATTTCACCCACATAGCATGTGCAAGAAAGTTGAGAGGGTTACGGCAAAAACTAGATATACTTCGTGTACAAAACGGACAATCTCTTTCAAAGTATCAGGGTTTCGGACGAAAGCTCATCTATTACAAAGGGATTTCATTTTTCTTGAACTTATTTGAACTCTAGACTTCTTGTGTGTTCAAAATGCACCATTCAAAGCCACATCATCAATTTCCAACCCTTTCTGACTTCACTTGTTATTTTCCATGCATTTACTGATTATCTTGAGCTATAAGACCATGAAATTGAAAAGCACTACAAATAAACTCTGAAAAGGTTGGAAGTTGGCATGGTATCATCATTTCACCCACATAGCATGTGCAAGAAAGTAGAGAGGATTACGGCAAAAACTGGATGCACTTCGTGTACAAAATGGACAATCTGTTTTGAAGTATCAGGATTTCATACGGAAACTCGTCTGTTACAATAGGCATTTCAAATGAACTACGAAAAGGTTGAAAGTTGGCATGGTATCATCATAATAGTTGTGGAGAGAAAGTATTCACTTTTTTTCGCTTGTGTGCTTTGCTTATTGCGCCGTAACCATGGATAATCTTCAACGTTTATCAGGATGCTTGGGTCAGCCTTGACTTTGAAGGGAGGAATTTCATGAAACTTCATAATCTTCAGACATGTCTGTCTTGCCCTCCACTCCCACGATGTCCCTTTTTCCTGAAAGAACTATGTGGTGCTTTGGCTCATCATATGATGTATTCGCTTCCTTATCTTTTCTTTTTCTCGGTTTGGTAGACATGTCCTTCACATAGATAACCCGTGCCACATCATTGGCTAGGACGAACGGTTCGTCAGTGTACCCAAGATTGTTCAGATCCACTGTTGTCATTCCGTACTATGGGTCTACCTGTACCCCGCCTCCTGACAGATTGACCCATTTGCACTTAAACAAAGGGACCTTAAAATCATGTCCGTAGTCAAGTTCCCATATGTCCACTATGCAACCGTAATATGTGTCCTTTCCCCTCTCGGTTGCTGCATCAAAGTGGACACCGCTGTTTTGGTTGGTGTTCTTTTGATCTTGGGCGATCGTGTAAAATGTATTTCCATTTATTTCGCATCCTTTGTAAGTCAATACAGTCGAAGATGGTCCCCTGGACAACGAGTACAGCTCATCACAAACAGTGTTGTCACGTCTGAGATGTGTTCCCAACCAACGGCTGAAAGTCCTGATGTGTTCACATGTAATCCAGTCGTCACACTGCTCCGGGTGTTTGGAGCGCAGATTGTTCTTGTGTTCATCGACATACGGGGTCACCAAGGTAGAGTTCGGTAGAACTATGTAGTGTGCTTGAGACCAACAATGCCCATCCCTGCATATTATTGAGTCCGCTCCTAGCGTGCCTTTTCCAGTCATTCTCCCATCATACCGCGATTTAGGGAGACCTATCTTTTTAAGGCCAGGAATGAAGTCAACACAAAACCCAATGACATCCTATGTTTGATGTCCCATGGAGATGCTTCCTTCTGGCCTAGCACGGTTACGGACATATTTCTTTAGGACTCCCATGAACCTCTCAAAGGGGAACATATTGTGTAGAAATACGGGGCCCAGAATGACAATCTTGTCAACTAGATGGACTAGGATGTGCATCATGGTATTGAAGAAGGATGGTGGGAACACCAGCTCAAAACTAACAAGACATTAGGCCACATCAGTCCTTAGCCTTGATATGATTTCTGGATCAATCACCTTCTGAGAGATTGCATTGAGGAATGCACATAGCTTCACAATGGCTAATTGGATGTTTTTTGGTAGAAGCCCCCTCGATGCAACCGGAAGCAGTTGCGTCATAATCATGTGGCAGTCATGAGACTTTAGGTTCTGGAACTTTTTCTCTGGAATATTTATTATTCCCTTTATATTCGACGAGAAGCCAGTCGGGACCTTCATACTGAGTAGGCATTCAAAAAAGATTTCCTTCTCTTTTGGTAAGAGCGTAGCTGGCAGGACCTTCATACTGCTTTGGAGGCATGCCATCTTTTTCGTGCAAACGTTGCAGGTCCTCCCGTTCCTTAGGTGTATCTTTTGTCTTCCCATACACGCCCAAGAAGCCTAACAGGTTCACACAAAGGTTCTTCGTCATGTGCATCACGTCGATTGAAGAGCGTACCTCTAGCTCTTTCCAGTAGGGTAGGTCCCAAAATATAGATTTCTTCTTCCACATGGGTGCGCGTCCCTCAGCTTCATTCGGAACAGCTAGTCCGCCGGGACCCTTTCCAAATATTACGTGTAAATCAGAGACCATATCAAGTACGTGATCACCGGTACGCATGGTGGGCTTCTTCCGGTGATCTGCCTCGCCTTTGAAATGCTTGCCTTTCTTTCGACATTGATGGTTGGTCGGGAGAAATTGACGATGGCCCAGGTACACATTCTTCCTGCATCTGTCTAGGTATATACTTTCGGTCTCAGCTAAATAGTGCATGCATGCGTGGTATCCCTTGTTTGTCTGTCCTGAAAGGTTACTGAGAGCGGGCCAATCGTTGATGGTTACAAACAGCAACGCATGCAGGTTAAATTCCTCCTGTTTGTGCTCATCCCACGCACGTACACCGTTTCCATTCCACAGCTGTAAAAGTTCTTCAACTAATGCCTTTGGTACACATCAATGTCGTTGCCGGGTTGCTTAGGGCCTTGGATGAGAATTGGCATCATAATGAACTTCTGCTTCATGCACATCCAAGGAGGAAGGTTATACATACATAGAGTCACGGGCCAGGTGTTGTGATTACTGCTCTGCTCCTCGAAAGGATTAATGCCATCCGCGCTTAAAGCAAACCATACATTCTTTGGGTCACTTGCAAACTAAGCCCAATACTTTCTCTCAATTTTTCTCCACTCCGACCCGTCAGCGGGTGCTCTCAACTTCCCGTCTTTCTTGCGGTCCTCACTATGCCATTGCATCAACTTGGCATGCTCTTTGTTTCTGAATAATCGTTTCAACCGTGGTATTATAGGAGCATACCACATCACCTTCGCAGGAACCCTCTTCCTACGGGGCTCGCCCTCAACATCACCAGGGTCATCTCGTCTGATCTTATACTACAATGCACCGCATACCGGGCATGCGTTCAAATCCTTGTACGCATCGCGGTAGAGGATGCAGTCATTAGGGCATGCATGTATCTTCTCCACCTCCAATCCTAGAGGGCATACGACCTTGTTTGCTGCTCACATACTGTCGGGCAATTCATTATCCTTTGGAAGCTTCTTCTTCAATATTTTCAGTAGCTTCTCAAATCCTTTGTCAGGCACAACATTCTCTTCCTTCCACTGCAGCAATTCCAGTACGGTACCGAGCTTTGTGTTGCCATCTTCGCAATTGGGTTACAACCCTTTTTTGTGATCCTCTAACATGCGATCGAACTTCAGCTTCTCCTTTTCACTTTCGCACTTTTGTGACCCGGCGGAGATCATCATCGGGCACATCGTCTGGTTCCTCTTGATCTTCAGCTTCCCCCGTTGCAGCATCACCATATTCAGGGGGCACATAGTTGTCATCGTCCTCTTCTTCTTCGCTGTCTTCCATCATAACCCCTATTTCTCCGTGCTTCATCCAAACATTATAGTGTGGCATGAAACCCTTATAAAGCAGGTGGGTGTGAAGGATTTTCTTGTTGGAGTAAAACCTCGTATTCCCACAATCAGGGCATGGACAACACATAAAACCATTCTGCTTGTTTGCCTCAGCCACTTCGAGAAATTTATGCACACCCTTAATGTACTCGAAGGTGTGTCTGTCACCGTACATCCATTGCCGGTTCATCTACGTGCATTATATATAATTATGTGTGTCAAAAGTAAGAAAATTAGACAAGTATCTATCTAAAGTAAGATTTTTTTTCTTTCAGAAAGAAGATAAGAACAAGAGGCTCACCACGGTGGTGCCGGCGACGAGATCGGCGTGGGCGATCGAGGGTGGTGAAGACGAGGACGTGGCGTGACGGACCGCTAAACCTAGACAAATCTCGGAAAAAATGGAGCTCGGAGGTCGAGCTTCGAGAGGAGAAAGCTTAACTAGTGTGGCTCGGGCATTTCATCGAACACCTCACATGCATAAGAGGTGAGCTAAAGCACCCAAATGCCCTTCCTCGCCGGCCAGCAAAAAACAGAGCACTGTGGAGTGCTCTTCTCGTCGGTGATGGGGTATATATAGGCAACTCATTTGTCCCAGTTCGTGGTTGGAACCGGGACTAAAGGCCAGCCTTCTGTTGGAAATATGCCCTAGAGGCAATAATAAATTAGTTATTATTATATTTCCTTGTTCATGATAATCGTTTATTATCCATGCTAGAATTGTATTGATAGGAAACTCAGATACATGTGTGGATACATAGACAACACCATGTCCCTAGTAAGCCTCTAGTTGACTAGCTCGTTGATTAACAGATGGTTACGGTTTCCTGACCATGGACATTGGATGTCATTGATAACGGGATCACATCATTAGAAGAATGATGTGATGGACAAGACCCAATCCTAAGCATAGCACAAGATCGTGTAGTTTGCATGCTAAAGCTTTTCTAATGTCAAGTATCATTTCCTTAGACCATGAGATTGTGCAACTCCCGGATACCGTAGGAATACTTTGGGTGTGCCAAACGTCACAACATAACTGGGTGGCTATAAAGGTGCACTACGGGTATCTCCGAAAGTGTCTGTTGGGTTGGCGCGAATCGAGACTGGGATTTGACACTCCGTGTGACGGAGAGGTATCTCTGGGCCCACTCGGTAGGACATCTTCATAATGTGCACAATGTGATCAAGGAGTTGATCACGGGATGATGTGTTACGGAAAGAGTAAAGAGACTTGCCGGTAACGAGATTGAACAAGGTATCGGGATACCGACGATCGAATCTCGGGCAAGTACAATACCGCTAGACAAAGGGAATTGTATACGGGATTGATCGAATCCTCGACATCATGGTTCATCCGATGAGATCATCATGGAACATGTGGGAACCAACATGGGTATCCAGATCCCGCTGTTGGTTATTGACCGGAGGACGTCTCGGTCATGTCTGCATGGTTCCCGAACCCGTAGGGTCTACACACTTAAGGTTCGATGACCCTAGGGTTATAAAGGAAGTTTGTATGTGGTTACCGAATGTTGTTCGGAGTCCCGGATGAGATCTCGGACATCACGAGGAGTTCCGGAATGGTCCGGAGGGCTGCATGGGCTAAGTGTAGGAGGGGACCAGCCCCAGGTGGGCTGGTGCGCCCCCCCCCCATAAGGGCCCAAGGCGCCTAAGGGGAGGAGGGGGGCAAACCCTAAGGGCAGATGGGCCTTAGGGCCCATGCCTGGTGCGCCTCCCTCTCACCCTCCCCTTGGCCACCCCACCAGATGGGATCTGGGCTAGCCGCCGCCCCTAGGGTGGAACCCTAGGTGGGGGCGCAGCCCCCCTCTCCCCCTATATATAGTGGAGGCAAAGGAGCAGCCCATAGACGAAGTTTCTTCTCTTGTTGGCGCAGCCCTACCTTTATTTCTCCTCATATCTCGCGGTGCTTGGCGAAGCCCTGCTGGATCACCATGCTCTTCCACCACCACTACGCCGTTGTGCTACTGCTGGATGGAGTCTTCCTCAACCTCTCCCTCTCTCCTTGCTGGATCAAGGCACGGGAGACGTCACCGGGCTGTACGTGTGTTGAACGCGGAGGTGCAGTCCGTTCGGCACTAGGATCTCCGGTGATTTGGATCACGACGAGTACGACTCCTTCAACCCCGTTCTCTTGAACGCTTCCGCTTAGCGATCTACAAGGGTATGTAGATGCACTCTCCTTACCCTCGTTGCTGGTTTCTCCATAGATAGACCTTGGTGACACGTAGGAAAATTTTGAATTTCTGCTACGTTCCCCAACAGTGGCATCATGAGCCAGGTTTATGCGTAGTTTCTATGCACGAGTAGAACACAAAGTAGTTCTGGGCATTGATTTTGTTCAATATGCTTACCGTTACTAGTCCAATCTTGATTCGGCGGCATTGTGGGATGAAGCGGCCCGGACCGACCTTACACGTACTCTTACGTGAGACTGGTTCCAACGACTGACATGCACTAGTTGCATAAGGTGGCTAGCGGGTGTCTGTCTCTCCCACTTTAGTCGGATCGGATTTGATGAAAAGGGTCCTTATGAAGGGTAAATAGCAATTGTCATATCACGTTGTGGTTTTTGCGTAGGTAAGAAACGTTCTTGCTAGAAACCCATAGCAGCCACGTAAAACATGCAAACAACAATTAGAGGATGTCTAACTTGTTTTTGCAGGGTATGCTATGTGATGTGATATGGCCAAGAAGAATGTGATGAATGATATGTGATGTATGAGATTGATCATGTTCTTGTAATAGGAATCACGACTTGCATGTCGATGAGTATGACAACCGGCAGGAGCCATAGGAGTTGTCTTTATTTATTGTATGACCTGCGTGTCATTGAACAATGCCATGTAATTACTTTACTTTATTGTTAACCGGTAGCCATAGTAGTAGAAGTAATAAGTTGGCGAGACAACTTCATGGAGAAAATGATGGAGATCATGATGATGGAGATCATGGTGTCATGCCGATGACGATGATGATCATGGAGCCCCGAAGATGGAGATCAAAAGGAGCAATATGATATTGGCCATATCATGTCACTATTTGATTGCATGTGATGTTTATTATGTTTATACATCTTATTTGCTTAGAACGACGGTAGCTTAAATAAGATGATCCCTCACTAAAATTTCAAGAGAAGTGTTCTCCCTAACTGTGCACCATTGCGAAAGTTCGTCGTTCGAAGCACCACGTGATGATCGGGTGTGATAGATTCTTACGTTCAAATACAACGGGTGTTGACGAGCCTAGCATGTACAGACATGGCCTCGGAACACATGCGAAACACTTAGGTTAACTTGACGAGCCTAGCATGTACAGACATGGCCTCGGAACACGCAGGACCGAAAGGTCGAACATGAGTCGTATAGAAGATGCGATCAACATGAGATGTTCACCAATGATGACTAGTCCGTCTCATGTGATGATCGGACACGGCCTAGTTGATTCGGATCATGTATCACTTATATGACTAGAGGGGTGTCTATCTGAGTGGGAGTTCATAAGATGAACTTAATTATCCTGAACATAGTCAAAAGGTCTTCGCAAATTATGTCGTAGCTCGCGCTTCAGTTCTACTGTTTAGATATGTTCCTAGAGAAAAATTAGTTGAAAGTTGATAGTAGCATTTATGCGGACAGTAGAAGGCTTATGTCCTTAATGCACCGCTCAGTGTGCTGAACCTCGAACGTCGTCTGTGGATGTTGCGAACATCTGACATACACATTTTGATGACTACATGATAGTTCAGTGCGTAATGCTAAATGGTTTAGAATTGAGGCACCAAAGACGTTTTTGAAACATCGCAGAACATATGAGATGTTCCAAGGACTGAAATTGGGATTGCAGGCTCGTGCCCACGTCAAGAGGTATAAGACCTCCGACGATTTTCTTAGCCTGCATAATAAGGGAGAAAAGCTCAATCTTGAGCTTGTGCTCAGATTGTCTGAGTACAACAATCGCTTGAATCGAGTGGGAGTTGATCTTCCAGAAATAGTGATGGTTCTCCAAAGTCACTGCCACCAAGCTACTAGAGCTTCGTGATGAACTATAACATATCAGGGATAGATATGATCCTTGAGCTATTCGCGACACCGCGAAAAGTAGAAATCAAAAGGGAGCATCAATCGTTGATGGTTAGTAAAACCACTAGTTTCAAGAAGGGCAGGGGCAAGAAAGGGATACTTCATGGAACAACAAATCAGTTGTTTCTCTAGTGAAGAAACCCAAAGTTGAACCCAAGCCCAAGACTAAGTGCTTCTGTAATAAGGGAACAGTCACTGAAGCAGAACCACCCTAGATACTTGGTAGATGAGAAGGCTGGCAAGGTCGACAGAAGTATATTGGATATGCATTATAATGTGTACTTTACTAGTACTCCTAGTAGCACCAGGGTATTAGATACTGGTTCAGTTGCTAAGTGTTAGTAACTCGAAACAAAAGGCTACGGAATAAACGGAGACTAGCTAAAAGGTGAGATGACAATATGTGTTGGAAGTATTTCCAAGGTTGATCAAATATCGTACGCTCCCTCTACCATCGAGATTGGTATTAAAACCTAAATAATTGTTATTTGGTGTTTGCATTGAGCATAGACATGATTGGATTATGTCTATCGTGATACGGTTATTCATTTAAGGAGAATAATGGTTACTCTGTTTATTTGAATAATACCATCCTGATCGTAGTGATACACATTTTCATGCCAAAGGTATAAGATAGTAATGATAGTACCACACAAATGTGGCACTGCAATTTGAGTCATATTGGTATAAAACGGATGAAGAAGCTCCATGTTGATGGATCTTTGGACTCACTCATTTTTGAAAGGATTGAGACATGCGAACCATGTTTGTTGGTAGATATGCATGAAGAAACTCTATACAGATGGATCGTTTGGACTCACTTGATTTTGAATCACTTGAGACATGCAAATCATACCACATGGACAAGATGACTGAAAGCCTCGTTTTCAGTAAAATGGAACAAGAAAGCAACTTGTTGGAAGTAATACATCTTGATGTGCGCAGTCCAATGAGTGTTGAGGCATGTAGTGGATATCGTTATGTTCTTACTTCACAGATGATTTGAGTAGATACTGAGTATATTCACTTGATGAAACATAAGTCTGAATTATTGAAAGGTTCAAGTAATTTCAGAGAGAAGTTGAACATCGTCGTGGCAAGAGGATAAAATATCTATGATATGATCATAGAGATGAATATCTGAATTACGAGTTTGGCACAGAATTAAGACATTGTGGAAATTGTTTCACAACTAATACAGCCTGGAACACCATAGTGTGATGGTATGTCCGAACATCATAACTACACCCTATTGGATATGATGCATACCATGATGTCTCTTATCGAATTACCACGATAGTTTATGGGTTAGGCATTAGAGACAACAACACTCACTTTAAATAGGGCACCACGTAATTCCGATGAGATGACACCGTATGAACTATGGTTTAGAGAAACCTAAGCTGTCATTTCTTAAAAGTTTGGGGCTGCGACGCTTATGTGAAAAAGTTTCAGGCTGATAAGCTCGAACCCAAAGCGGATAAATGCATCTTCATAGGACACCCAAAACAGTTGCGTATACCTCCTGTCTCAGATTCGAAAGCAATAAGGGATTGTTTCTAGAATCGGGTCCTTTCTCGAGGAAAAGTTTCTCTCGAAAGAATTGAGTGGGAGGATGGTGGAGACTTGATGAGCTTATTGAACCGTCTCTTCAACTAGTGTGTGGCAGGGCATATGGAGTTGTTCCTGTGCCACCTACACCAATTGAAGTGGAAGCTTATGATAGTGATCATGAAACTTCAGATCAAGTCACTACCAAACCTTGTAGGACGACAAGGATGCGTACTACTTCAGAGTGGTACGTAATCCTGTCTTGGAAGTCATGTTGCTAGACAAAAATGAACCTAGGAGCTATGGAGAAGCGATGGTGGGCCCGGATTCCGATAAATGGCTCGAGGCCATAAAATCCGAGAGAGGATCCATGTATGAAAACAAAGCGTAGACTTTGGTAGAACAGCTCGATGGTCGTAAGGCTGTTGAGTACAGATGGATTTTAAAAAGAAGACGAACAATGATGGTAAATGTCACCATTAAGAAAGCTCGACTTAAGATGTTTCCCGACAAGTTCAAGGAGTTGACTACGATGAGACTTTCTCACTCGTAGCGATGCTAAGAGTCTGTTGGAATTATATTAGCGATTACTGCATTATTTATGAAATCTTGCAGATAGGATGTCAAAAACCATTGTTTCCTCGACGATTTTCTTGAGGAAAGGTTGTATGTGATACAATCGGAAGGTTTTGTCAATCCTGAAAGATGCTAACAAGTATGCAAAGCTCCAGCAATCCTTCTAAGGACTGGAGTAAGCATCTCGGAGTTGGAATGTATGCTTTGATGAGATGATCAAAGTTTTGGGTGTATACAAAGTTTATGAGAAACTTGTATTTCCAAAGAAGTGAGTGGGAGCACTATAGAATTTTCGATGAGTATATGTTGTTAACATATTGTTGATCGGAAATGATGTACAATTTCTGGAAAGCATGCAGAGTTATTTGAAAAGTGTTTTTCAATGGAAAACCTGGATTAGGCTACTTGAGTATTGAGCATTAAGATCTATAAGGATAGATCAAAACGCTTAATAGTACTTTCAAATGAATACATACCGTGACAAGATTTTGAAGGAGTTCAAAATGGATCGGCAAAGAAGGAGTTCTTGGCTGTGTTATAAGGTGTGAACATTGAGTAAGACTCGAAACCTGACCGCGGTAGAATAGAGAGAAAGGACGAAGGTCGTCCCCTATGCTTTATACGTAGGCTCTACAGTATGCTATGCTGTGTACCGCACCTGAAGTGTGCCTTGCCATGAGTCAGTCAAGGGGTACAAGAGTGATCCAAGAATGGATCACAGGACAGCGGTCAAAGTTATACTTAGTAACTAGTGGACTAAGGAATTTTCTCGATTATGGACGTGGTAAAAGAGTTCGTCGTAAAGGGTTACACCGATGCAAACTTTGACACTAATCCAGATTATTCTGAGTAGTAAACTGGATTCGTATAGTAGAACAGTTATTTGGAATAGCTCCAAATAGAGCGTGGTAGCTGCATCTGGGAGATGACATAGAGATTTGTAAAGCACACACGGATCTGAAAGATTCAGACCCGTTGACTATAACATCTCTCACAAGCATAACATGATCAAACCCAGAACTCATCGAGTGTTAATCACATGGTAATGTGAACTAGATTATTGACTCTAGTAAACTCTTTGGGTGTTAGTCACATGGGGATGTGACCTTGAGTGTTAATCACATAACGATGTGAACTAGATTATTGACTCTAGTGCAAGTGGGAGACTGTTGGAAATATGCCCTAGAGGCAATAATAAATTAGTTATTATTATATTTCCTTGTTCATGATAATCATTTATTATCCATGCTAGAATTGTATTGATAGGAAACTCAGATACATGTGTGGATACATAGACAACACCATGTCCCTAGTAAGCCTCTAGTTGACTAGCTCGCTGATCAATAGATGGTTACGGTTTCCTGACCATGGACATTGGATGTCATTGATAACGGGATCACATCATTAGAAGAATGATGTGATGGACAAGACCCAATCCTAAGCATAGCACAAGATCATGTAGTTCGCATGCTAAAGCTTTTCTAATGTCAAGTATCATTTCCTTAGACCATGAGATTGTGCAACTCCCGGATACCGTAGGAATACTTTGGGTGTGCCAAACGTCACAACGTAACTGGGTGGCTATAAAGGTGCACTACGGGTATCTCTGAAAGTGTCTGTTGGGTTGGCGCGAATCGAGACTGGGATTTTTCACTCTGTGTGATGGAGAGGTATCTCTGGGCCCACTCGGTAGGACATCATCATAATGTGCACAATGTGATCAAGGAGTTGATCACGGGATGATGTGTTACAGAACGAGTAAAGAGACTTGCCGGTAACGAGATTGAACAAGGTATCGGGATACCGACGATCGAATCTCGGGCAAGTACAATACCGCTAGACAAAGGGAATTGTATACGGGATTGATCGAATCCTCGACATCGTGGTTCATCCGATGAGATCATTGTGGAACATGTGGGAACCAACATGGGTATCCAGATCCCGCTGTTGGTTATTGACCGGAGGACGTCTCGGTCATGTCTGCATGGTTCCCGAACCCGTAGGGTCTACACACTTAAGGTTCGATGACGCTAGGGTTATAAAGGAAGTTTGTATGTGGTTACCGAATGTTGTTCGGAGTCCCGGATGAGATCCCGGACGTCACGAGGAGTTCCTGAATGGTCCGGAGGTAAAGATTTATATATCGGAAGTCCTGTTTTGGTCACCGGAAAAGTTTCGGGTTTTATCGGTAACGTACCGGGACCACCAGGAGGGTCCCGGGGGTCCACCAAGTGGGGCCACCGGCCCTGGAGGGCTGCATGGGCTAAGTGTGGGAGGGGACCAGCCCCAGGTGGGCTGGTGCACCCCCCACAAGGGCCCAAGGCGCCTAAGTGGAGGAGGGGGGCAAACCCTAAGGGCAGATGGGCCTTAGGGCCCATGCCTGGTGCGCCTCCCTCTCACCCTCCCCTTGGCCGCCCCACCAGATGGGATCTGGGCTGGCCGCCGCCCCTAGGGTGGAACCCTAGGTGGGGGCGCAGCCCCCCCTCTCCCCCTATATATAGTGGAGGCAAAGGAGCAGCCCATAGACGAAGTTTCTTCTCTTGTTGGCGCAACCCTACCTCTATTTCTCCTCATATCTCGCGGTGCTTGGCGAAGCCCTGCTGGATCACCATGCTCTTCCACCACCACCACGCCGTTGTGCTGCTGCTGGATGGAGTCTTCCTCAACCTCTCCCTCTCTCCTTGCTGGATCAAGGCATGGGAAACGTCACCGGGCTGTACGTGTGTTGAACGCGGAGGTGCCGTCCGTTCGGCACTAGGATCTCCGGTGATTTGGATCACGACGAGTACGACTCCTTCAACCCCGTTCTCTTAAATGCTTCCACTTAGCGATCTACAAGGGTATGTAGATGCACTCTCCTTCCCCTCGTTGCTGGTTTCTCCATAGATAGATCTTGGTGACACGTAGGAAATTTTTGAATTTCTGCTACATTCCCCAACACCTTCTGTCCCGGTTCCTGCCATGAACCGGGACCAATGGTTGTGGGACAGGAGCGAGGCCCATTGGTCCCGGTTCATGCCAAGAACCGGGACAAATGGGCCCAGACGAACCGTGACCAATGCCCACGAGGCCCCAGTCGGCCCTCTGGGCTCACGAACTAGGACAAATGCATCCATTGGTCCTGGTTCGTGGCAGAACCGGGACTAATGGGCTGGCCAGGCCCGAACGAAAGCCCCTTTTTCTACTAGTGAAAGCTTTACACCATAATGATTGAGCTTTGCGACAACACCAACCGCAAGCGCCCAAGCACCTAATAGGAACAAGCTCTAGGTTACCAAGCACCCAAGAGTATAAATAAGCTTCTCAACTTTCACTCCCAGGAATCCTTGTGGAGAACTCAAACATATGCACCAAATGCAATGGAAAGAACACATAGTGCTCAAGTCCTTCTCTCCCAAATCTCACCACAACAACTAATGCTATGGAGGAATAGCAGAGGAAGAACAAAGGAGGAGAACACAAAGAACTCCAAGATCTAGATCCGCGGGGTTCCCCTCACTTGGAGGAGATTTGGATTGGTGGAAATGTAGATCTAGGTATTCTCTCTCTCTCTCTCTCTTTTGCCTAAAAAAGATGCAAGATTCATGGGAGGAATAGAGAGAAGGCAAAGCTTTTGGCATTCAACAATAGAGGAGAAAGCGTGCTCCAAAAACGTGAGCACCATTGGGGAAGAAGCCCCCTTAAATAGGAAACCAGAAATCTAATTGTTATAGTGTAGAAAACACTGCAGCGGTACAACCACTCTAGGAAGCAAACTGGGAGCTGCGGCCCGACTACAAGGGTGGCCAGGGCGAACAAAGTGGTAGAACCGTCCGGTTGCCTGGTTTTACCGGTTATTATGAAAATAACTAGAACAACCGCTAGGCCACCGCCTGAGCACCCCTACCAAAACCGAGGGAATCACTTCTTGGATGGTAATTGGTACTATAGTACCGCTCGAGAAAGTAGTCGTACGACTGCCTAGCCGTGCATAGTTGTGTCCACACCAAGGAGCGGTACAACCGCTAGCACGAGCGGTACAACTGGACCAGGTAAAGACTGCAGAAAACATGTAAAATTAGAACTTTCATAATTTCTGCAAATGAACTCTAATTTCGACAAACTCAAGCTTGATAGAAAGCTAATGACTAGAGAAATACAAATTATATAGAAGTGTGAAACCTCTATGAGTGAAGAACCGACAAAAACAACCACATCGAAAATGTAATTGAAGATGCATAGGAAATCCAGTTTCGATGAACTTGAGCTTGTCATGAAGATAACCACGGGTTCTAAGACTCGCAAATAGAGAGCCAAACAAGAACCAAGAAAGATGATGCCAAGGATGCAAAGTTTGAGTTCTCTATGAACGATACGATCAAGTTACTCACTTGAGATCCCACCTTGATAGTATTGCTATTGATCCTATAACTCGGTCTCCAAACTAACACCATGAGACCAGTAAGATAGAACACCTATCAAGGTAATACCTTCGCATTGCGCAATCAGTTGAGATAGATGGTGCCGATCATGACCTTCTCAAGTTGGACCACTTTATTGATTGTGTTGGATGGATGAAGACTAGTAATTTTCTCCCCATACACCACTATGGGAGATACTCTCTTAGGCACATATTCACTTGTCCAGTATCACCAGAATGGACGGCAAGATCCAAGCATGTGATCTCTTCGTGATTCTCCTCTTGAACCTGCACAACTCAACCTTAAACCTTTTCTTCTCGCTGTCCATGGATGATGTCTTGAAGGTAAACATAGTGTTCAAATAATCTTCTTCTTCAAGACATGCTTTCAATAGGCTCAACACTCACATGACCATTTTTTTGATAACTCCTTGAATAACACCTTGGTCATCAATAATCTTCTACATTCAACTTTG
Organism: Triticum dicoccoides; assembly: GCF_002162155.2. Taxonomy (NCBI): domain Eukaryota; kingdom Viridiplantae; phylum Streptophyta; class Magnoliopsida; order Poales; family Poaceae; genus Triticum; species Triticum dicoccoides. The sequence goes on along the minus strand of NC_041392.1, from coordinate 93,122,042 downwards.
AAGCCAACATATGATCTTCAAGAATTGCCTATGGACAAACCCTTCAAGTATCTCAAAGAAACTAGTAGTCCATAGGGATTGTCATAAATTATCAAAACCAAAGAGATGGGGCGACCATGCTCTTTCAATTACTTTGATCTGATGCTGCCCATTGGTGGGTGGAATCTCATCTCGTCGGCCTGCTCTGCACCATGGTATTTAAGCTTCTCTTTTAAATGATGAAGAAACTCGGGGATAGGTCAAAACCCATACAAGTTCATGTGCAAATAAAAATAAATTGTGCACCCTTCAATATTCATGAGCTACCACCTCCTCTTCCCCTATTGAGCATGCTTCCCAATAAGCATTATCCACACATCACATATCTCTCTCATCAGCATCCTTCCACCTAGTGGCCATGTGGTGTTGCCCGCTCTTGCGCACTTCCTCTATCATATTATTTGGGTCGTGCTTCAGCATGGGAGGCGACCGGTGATGATATGACATCAGTGCAGATGGACTAGAGGCTATGGTGACACTTCGAATTTGTGTAGATCAAAGGACCCCGGACCACACATACTACTACTATGCATGATTGACATCTTTTTGTACCTAGGATTAGGTATGTAGATATTTAAAAATATACAATTATATTGTCCATTTTTATATCACCAACAAAAATCTAGTGACAAATTGCCTTTTAGTGCAGGAATTTGTCCCATGGCACATGTAAAATGGATAATAGTGTTACCATATGTTTATTCTTCTTATTTTCTATGGACCAATTGTTATATGTAGGCAAATGATTATTTGTAATCATTATAACTTATATTACAACAATTTTTATTTTTGAACAATCTTTATTCTTGTGTAGCTTTTGGGGACAACAAAACGTATCACCACTGTAAAATGAACAAAAAAATGGGTTTATGCATTACGAAGGTAAAAATGTTCGTGAAGCAACTACAATTTCTTATTTGTGACAAGCATAACCTAGATCTAGCAATGCCTAAGAAGCCCAAGGAGAATGGAGGAAAATATGTTTGCAAGCCAACCCGAGGTACAACATAACTTGTTTTCTCCGACCCGGTAAAGTGCAATCCTCACCTCTTCAGGTGAGAGTATGCGCAGAAATTTTGGAGTGGGAAGATCCATGGGCCCATTCTTAATTTAGGGGTTTGTCTTAAGCTCATAGCTATTTTATTTCTCTAATATTAATACTATAAGAGACTCTATGAGTTCAGTACCAACAATTTAGAGCATCTCCAGCCGTGCCCCCAACAGGCCCCCCAGGCCACTTTTTCGGCGCCGGTGCCGAAAAAACGGTCCAATCGCGCCCCCAGGACGCCGAAAATCGTCGGTTCGGACCTTTTTTCTGCCCGGCAGTCACAGGCCGAACCCGGCGCGCTGGGGAGCAGTTGGGGGCTCTAGCGCTAGGGAAAAGCACGCCTGGCCCACACCGACAGGGGAAAAGTCAAGGTTTTCTTCCCCCAACTCGCCTCGCACCCCCCGCGCCCTCGGCCACCACTAGCTATATCCCGGCGACGGCCGCCGCCCTACTCTGCTAGATAGCCATTCCCCGCCGAAAAATAGCAGCGCTTCGCCGCGACAGCCCCTCCCACAACAGCTGGGCGCGGAGGCGCGGTTTAGCGGCGGGTACACGCCCACCGAGCGCAAGGTGTTCGGCGTTTTGCCTGTCTCGGCGATGGACTCGGATGATGAGGAAGAGCTCGCCGCGCTGCTGGATGAGGAAGCCGCAGCCGACGTCCAGGAATAAGAGCATCTCATGGTGCTCGCCGCCCTCGCCCAGCTGCTGGCGAGCAATGAAAAGCCGCGGCGAGGTGGCTCGGCGCCGGGGCGGGTGAAAGCAAAGAACTGGCATCGTCTCGAAGGCTACTGCATGCTCTACTCCGACTACTTCGCCGATGCTCCACTTCATGGCGAGAAAACATTTCGGCGCCGTTATCGGATGAGCCGAAAGCTCTTCCTCAGGATTGTGAATTCCATCCGGGAGTTCGACAACTACTTCAAGTGCAAGATGAATTGTACTGGCGCTCTTGGATTCACCTCCATCTAGAAGTGCACGACAACGATGAGGATGCTTGCATATGGAGCTCCCAGTGATTCACTCGACGACTATGGGCGCATGGCCGAGTCCACCAGCATAGAGTGTTTCTACAAGTTCTGTCGGGCAGTGGTGGTAGTGTTTGGGCCACAATACTTGAGAACACCCAATGCGGAAGACACTGCTCGGATCCTAGCCCAGAATGCAACAAGAGGATTTCCTGGGATTCTTGGAAGCATCGACTGCATGCATTGGAAATGGAAGAATTGCCCATTTGGTTGGTAGGGGATGTATAAAGGCGCCAAAGGCGGTTGCAGTGTGGTGCTTGAGGCGGTAGCCACACAGGACCTCTGGATTTGGCACTCCTTCTTTGGTATGCCAGGAACTCACAATGACATCAACGTGCTGCAGTGCTCTTCTGTTTTTGCCAAGCTCGTTGAGGGCCATTCTCCTCCGGTGAACTTCGAGATCAATGGGCACCAATACAATAAGGGGTACTACCTAGCAAATGGAATCTATCCGAGATGGTCGACATTTGTGAAGACGATCTCAAACCCTGCGGCAGGAGGCAAGAACGCCTGGTTTGCGAAAGTTCAGGAGGCTTGCAGGAAGGATGTCGAGCGGGCATTTGGTGTGCTCCAATCTCGATTCACTATTGTTCGGTACCCCGCTCAGACCTGGTCCAAAGATCAAATGTGGGAGATTATGACTTGCTGTGTCATCTTGCACAACATGATCATAGAGAGCAAGCAAGAAGACCCAGTGTTTGACACTGAACCATACTACAGGCAGGGTCCTTTAGCCGAAGTTGATCACCATCTACCGGCAACTTGGACTGCCTATCTCAGTATGCGTCAGGAGATCCGAGACCCACAGGTGCATCATCAACTGCAGAAAGATCTGATTGAGCACCTATGGAGGCTCAAGGGGGACGCCGTGTGATGAAATACGAGTTTTTATTTGTTGAACTATATAATTTGTATTGAACTATTTGTTGTTGTACTATTTTATTGAAGTATTTGATTTTTCTGTGATGAAATATGTGATAAGAAATAATTGTGTTGATAATTGAACGCCGAGACACGGCGAAACCACGCCGAATATGGGCCTATTCTCGCCCATATGGGCCCTTTATTCGCCGAAATTGGGCTGCAAAGTAGGACAATTTCGGCGCCTGGAGGCGACGACTGGACGCAAAACCGCCGCAGCGCCGATTGTATCGCCGG
>NC_041392.1:93025194-93118389 GCF_002162155.2 Triticum dicoccoides | reverse complement strand
CATCATTCTTCCTTTACGAATCTAGGTTTCTGTATAGTAACTCTCCAACTACTCGCCTCGACAAAATCAAGCGAATAACTTCTGGTTGCTAGAAGCATGCTAGGCCATTTCTACGTGCGTGCGAGATCTTGTCCATGGGACGCACTCGTGGGAGTGTGATGTTAAAACGAAAACATATTTTCAAAGTAGAAACCCTAATTCTAGGTACTTTACCCAATTTACCAAAAATAAGTAAGAATTTTCTAGTGAGAAATCTTCGACAAAAACATAAAAGTTGTGCTAAAAAATCAGGAAAATCTATCTTTAGTTGTATGTTTCTTGATTTATCAACAAGTTGTGTCATGTTTTTTTTATAAAGCAGGGAAATATTTTCACAATAGCATTACCATACTTTCATAATTCATTTGAGAGCATACATAGTATTAAGTCTGAGTTGTTTATAACTATACTAAAGAAAATATTCAGTTATGTCAACAAGAATGTTGTATATAATTTTTTTGCCAACGATGACAAGACACCTAGACTGAGCCATAGCTAGATCTTGAGTGACCCAAACATAGCCAAACACAACCAGGGTTCCCCGACCTCACCAGCACCGAAAGGCCCCTAGAGGTGAGTGAACCTGGTGGCGGCACTTACGCGACAATCCTAGGTGCCTTTCTTTGGAGAGAGTTGTGAGACGATAGAGTGAGGTGGAAATGTATTTTGTTCCCCGAGTTTATAAAAAAATATAGTTATATATGACAACAAATGTTTCATGATCAGAGCGGTTCATTTATCCAACAAAGCTAAATTATTCGTCCTTGTGAAAAAGTATTCTTGATGAGTTAAAAATATTTCAAATTTTAAATTTCCATGTTGAATACTAATTAAATAACTTCACACACACCGTCTTAAAAATGTTGATGTGTTTGTTCGACAACAAACTAGAAGCAATAATAAAAGGTTACTGGACTAACTCAGGAATGCATAACAAAAATAATGAACAAATAGGCCAGTGGAAAAGATACAATAAAGAAGAAAACATAAAGGGAGTGCCATATGTAGGGTACACAATAAATGATAAAAAAACTAAGAAAGAAAGGGAATCAACAATAAAAAGGAAGTGAAGATGGTAAACTAAAACAAAAAATTGTAAAATATAATTAAAACAAAATTGGAGAATGAAAAACCCAATATATGCATTGCTTGACGTCAAACTAGTAGTCGTTTTGCTTGTGTATGTTTATGAAAAGCAAGACCAAAAGTGAACCAACACCCTCGATTATTGCAAAAACACCATCCGGTTACAAAGCAGCCTGGACTAATTCTGCAAATTGCTGCATTTGACTAGAAATCCATTTATTTCTCCTTTTCAGCTCAATATAAGGAAATCAGACGTTTTATCATGTTAGAAATATATGTTTAAGATAGAATCATTGAGCAAAATAGTTGAAACTGGATAAAAAATTATATCTACCATAACGGTGGAGGGGGGAGGAAGAGTCGTCAACTACAATGCTTCCACATCGATCCACGGTGGCGCTGGTACTCTCGTCAATAAGTCATGGTATGGAGCTTATATCATCGACGTGGTAGGTTGGGTCTCCTCGCCTGCCCCTCACCTTTGTTCTCCATGCTGAAGGTATGTGCTTTAGATTGTTGTCACTAGTATCTCTAGCAACGTCAAGCGACTTCCCGACTGTAGTTATCAGGACTACCTGGCTCCAGTGATGTAGAGTTGGTGTTGGTATGCTTCAAAATGCTACCGTTAGAATTTAACCTCCTATGATTTTATCAGTTAGCAATCTGGCCTAACAATTGGCAAAGTTAATACTCCTACGTTCTAATCTTTTTTCCTTCACTAGAAAAAAATACAGTTGTGAAGCCCGTTATAATTGATGCCTTTCCTATAATTTAGTTTAATAACTTGTACAAAATATTAAGACCGAGTTTAAAACAACGAAGCAAAAGCCATTTATGAACATGGCTGAAACATTAGCATATGAGTGCATGAGTATGCACGCAGGCCCATATGATAGCTAGACAATGCATCATGCACTTAAAAAACCTATGTTCATTTTGCAACCTCTATGTTTGTGAATATCACGTAGAAATCTCGAAATTATTTGAACATGAGAGATAGATAGATATGGAAGATAAGTGTGTCAAATTTATTGACTTCATGGGTTATTAATTTGTATCTCTATATATACATATAAAAAAAGATATGTAGATATGTACACAATTGATTGGCCTATGTATTGAATCTTTTTACCATGAAGTGCCATTAAATGACCTAAGCCAAGAAATCTGCCTATAGATGAAATTTCGTGCGTTGGATGTGGGAAGAATGATCACCAAAATTAAGAGAAAGGATATGCTTACCTTCACTGGTAATGTGTGTGGATCATATATGTAGCCAAGTTATCATGGGGAGATATTAATCAATTATTAGCAAATATGTATGCAATAATGTATTGAGTCTATGTATTAGCAAATATGTATTAATCAATAAAACTCCATTGATGCATGTGTCACTAGCAGCCAAATCCGAATGGACATCCTGTGTGCTTTGCATATTTGAGAGCGGCAGAAACCATGGTTTGAGTCTTGCATTCTAAGATGAGAACACATGTCATGCATGCGCGCACAAGATATGTGTTCTATCTATCTACACCGAAATTGATCAATACTCAATAGGCATGCGTGTGTTGTTTCTACCAATCTTCTTGCGTATATTATGAGGCCCCTGGCAATTATTTGCATTGGCATAATAAGAAAAGATTTTTTTCAAAGAAAGGCACAATGTCAAGGTCAACTTAAAATAGTTTGGCATGTTCCTGAGAGGGTCATAAGAATTAATTGTCTTAACTATAGTTCAATCTACTTTAGTATGGACCGACAAACTATCAATGTGCCAAATTAATTAGCGAAAGTAGGACTACACACAAGAGGGCTATAAATACACTACCTTACTCCCCAGTCTCCATCCCCAAGCTATAACCCATCTTCATAGTTCATACTCCTCATAATTCTATAGCGTTCAACTACCCACTTTCTCATGGATCCAATAGTCAACCAGGGGTGGACCTCATCCGAGGTAGAGGAGGCATGCTCACTCATTGCTAGGCTCAACACCAACAAAATCATGTACGACGACAACGATGACAAGAACAAGAAGCATAATTACATCATGGATTCTCTCCGTGCATTGTTTCCTTCAAAGACCATGAAAGAGGTAACAGATCTTTATATTAATCTCGCCGTGGAAATGCATATGATCCAACGGAGGGAGGGAACCCATGTTACTAGTGGTAGCCCGCAAAACATTTTCACCTTTTGTGACCCTGTCAACGGTAACTATGAGCTACCGAAGGAGGAGAATGGTGCTAGCAGCACACACGTTATCTACACCATGGGCGACCATGCGAATGAAAACTTCGGTGTACGAGACGAGGCAACAATCATGGACAACAATGGATTGTCCTTTGGTTGTGTAATGGAGGATACGGGGATCACGGTGACGGGTGAGGCACCGCTGATGGCAGACACCAACAAGATGGAGGTGTTGGAGAACAATATTTCCATAGATCAACCAGTTGTTGCCCCACATCAATGTGGTTTTTGGATCGACGAGGAACACAGGTTCGCCCATGGTTGTATACCCTCCATTGTCATGTAGTTTCAATTGTTGTTTGTTTTCAGTGAACATATACTAATTAAGAATGTTGTGCATATTTATTATGTGAGATCAGTAGCTTATGTTTGTGATGATATTGTACTTTACTAAATGTACACTGGACACTGTCAATTTCCATTTACAGCATGGGCGGCCTTGTTAATGAAAACTTTGAGGTACAAGAGGACGAGGATACGACCATGATTGATAATGGGTTTTCATTTCGTTGCGCACTCGAGGATACAACGCAACTGGAGGATACAAGAATCAGGAAGATGGAGGAGGCTCCGATGATGGTAGACAAGAACAAGATGGTGTTCTTGGAGAACAATACTTCCACTGATCGACCAGTTGTTGCCGCACATCAACGAAAGTATTGGACCAAAGAGGAACACAAGTTAGTCAATACCTATATTCTTCCTTGTCATGTAGTTTTAGTTGTTCTCTATCTAAAATTGACACATGATAATTAAGCTCTGCGAATTAATTCTATGAGGCAGGTGTGTTAAATTGATATTGCACTTTACTAAATGTATATCTGGACGTTTACAATTTACATTTTTGATAAATACTAATCCCTGCAAATAAGATATAGATGAACTTTCTTTCTGGCTTAAAAATTTTATGTGATTGGACCTTGATTAAAAAATAGAAAGGCAGTAAATTAGGCCATTAAATTCCAATATGGCACGTCTTGTCACAATCAAACAGATCAATAACCTGTAATGATTGTCGTTTCACTATAGAGAAATAGAGGTATGGTAAATTTGAATTTGTAATATGTTGGTTGTCAATATGTTAGAAAATGTTCATTCAATTATGGATTTCTGATATACATATATTCTATCCAGTGCCCGTAAATAAACAAAAGTAAGCATGTGTTGTTGTAGTGGTTCGAACCTGTCAAACTGGAACTTTGCTTCAATCTATATTAGTTGCTTCAATAAAACAACTGCACAATTTATCTTTCAGTAAACAATTTTACCGAACAATTCTTTTGAACATTGTGTCCACAGGTCATTTCTTTATGGGCTGGAAGTCTATGGCCGTGGCGACTGGAAAAACATATCCAAGCACTTCATCACCACTAAGACCCCTGTCCAAATTTCAAGCCATGCACAAAAGTTTTTCAAGAGAATACAGAAAAAGGGATCGTCAGGGACAAAGCGTTACAGCATCAATGATGTCAGGCTCCATGACAATGAGCTATTGGCAGCAAATAATAGTTCTGCCCCTCGGCAAACCCTTTCTTTCACCGGCCTCAGTAATGACCCAAGCTTTAGGTTGCAGGGTCCGACGAGCTCGTTCGCAGTCATGAACAACCTAACTCAGTGCTCCCCTTCCGTATATAATCAACAAGTGGGTCGGCAGCCAATGTGGAGTGAGCAGCAGATGATGGGTTCTGTTGCAGCTGTAATGGACGGGGTAGGAAGCTATGTGCCTGATGGCCAACAAGGGAGCTTATTTTTGTCTTGGCAATGTATGAACAAGATGTAGTAGATCGTAGGCTTGGGCCATGTTTGGAATGCTAGCCAGGCATGTGTCCATGAATAAACGGACTGTCCTCCTAAAGATGGCAACAAGACATTATGGCCAGCATGTGTGTTTAATAAGTGAATAAATAGTTCTGTTTCCATATATAAAAAGTATTTCACCTTCGATAGTCTCATCATCTTAATAGTGTTTCTAATGCTAAAAAAAAGTGTTTGCCATCTCCCTTATTTTGTAAGACTATATATTGTTGTTGTATTGCCATACGAACGCATACATGATGTCTCAATATGTGGCCCTGACTGTTGTATCATAATTTGCCTACATTAGGAGATTGCAATCACCCGATGAAAAAGCACAAGAATCTTAGGAAAAAGTTAAATATTGGTTAATTAAATCAAATAAGATTCAGTTGGTGAATTACTTGAAAATCAGACCTTCTACACGATAGTCAGATCCTACTATACTAACACTAGTTTATCTAAAGCATGCATGATGGCTCTTCCCGTTTTTTGTCCAAGAGCCCCTAGTAATTAATATTGTGTGGTGTCACTAGGGAGTCAAACAGAGAAACCAATCAGTTATAAAAACCTTAGCCTCGCCATCTTTTTAAATCCCAATACTCTCCATAATATTAAATTTGTGTGTCTGAGAATGGAGGATGAAGAGATCAGGGGCACGATTGGCATTTATTGACGTATTTTCATGTTACGTTCTTCTTGCTCTAGAGACCTAGGTTGGGACGTAGGCTTGGAAGATTATATATGAAATGGCAGAGATGGCCAAAAGAAGAAATTAGTAGATGATCATTTATCGGAATGGGTCATTTCATAAAGAAACATTGGATAGTGTTTTTTTCCTTCTTTTGGCCACAGGAGTTGATCCAGTCCCCCTGAAGTCCATTTGCGCCATTGTAGATTGGACCCTTCGCTCATATCTCTCGTATTTTTTCCCATTAACATGAGGATTTATGGGGAGTTTGTAATCAGTATACTAATAGATGGAGACATGGAAGGACATATTGGAAGTACGGACAGTTGAGAAGAATGAGTAGGAGGCTGAGATGGCGAAGTGGGACATGCCGCTAGTCCAAGATAATGAGGTGGAGGTGCTATTGAAGCGATTCGTTCATCAATCAGCAATTCCACAAGAATGGTGCTTCAGGCCAAGGAAGAAAGACACACTCAATCATTTGTTATGTCCTTGTCGTTTTCCCCAATTAGGTCTTTTTTTGTTGTCTTTGCACTGTTTTTATGCGTGAATGTTGCTTCTGTCATGTATAGTGCTTTAGCAAGTGTTCCAATATGAATTAATAGATACAGATTTACAGGTTTAGTTTTTTCTGTTCTTACTGAACTATAGACTTATTGTTGTCTACCGTTATCTACTAATTTCAGTTACTTCTTTTAAAAAGTGCCTCCTAGAGAGGTTGAGTGATGGGAGCTACTCGATCTTGATTAATGCATTGCTTTGGTCTCATCATTGTGATGTTTGTCGTTAATGGGTGGAATCTCAACTCACCGGCCCTGGTCTATGTCGGAAGTTGAAATTCCCCATACCGCATCATGCCAGCTCCTCTTCAGAGTTGCCCAAACCCTTAATGTTACCTCTAAAAGGGGAAAACTTGTATGCTAAAGAGAACATCTGTAATCAAGGCCTCAAGCGAAAGGGAGTTCACCAGTCACACGGGAAAGAGGCCGAGACGTCTACCATCCAGAGATCAAGATTGGGAGGCTCAAGGCGTTCGCAACCAGGAGTCCAGGAAAGGAATGCGTCCAACCGACTCAAGACCGGGTATAAATACCCGTGTGCCAGAACCAAAAGGGGGCACCTTCTACTTCGACGGCCAAGATAACGGAAATAAAGCCCTAGCTTAGACCTAGATTAGATCTAACCTTAGACATAATAGAGCCTCTGTTGAAATAATAAAGGCCCTGATCCGAGCATAAAGGGCACACTTTGAACTAAGACTGATTCAGAGGAGCGCAGGTGAATAGACTTCACATGTCAAAACGAGCTTGGGAAAACTCATTCTAGACATAAGTGCCAGATCTCGTGGACAAAAAATGCATCTGTACTTTGTGACAATGTACGCAGAACATGCATGTAAACAACCCAACTTGAATATTGACACGCATACTCAATCAAGTGAATCTCAATCAACCATAGCACAAACGTCCATAGACAACTGTGTGGAGATCACTAAATTCAGTAGCAGTGGTCAGCCATGTATTAGCTACTCTATAACTTTATTTCTATGTACTCAATTCCACATAAGAAAATTCCAGTTCTGACATAATTTATCTTATGAGCTAAAAGAAAATAATTTTGGAAAAATTAATGTCAAAAGGAAAGGATGCCCACAGGTACTTGGAGGCCGATGACACGGATGCTGTCCATGAGCTCCTGCACCTTGTCAGGATCATTAGCACGCGTTCGCATTAGCGGCCTCCGGATATCTTCCAGCGGGATCTCCATCACCACAGGGCCTTTCTTCTCCGAGTCACTCAATGCGGAGAGCCTAGCTGCACCTATACCGTTAAATATGAGTCATTGTTACTTCAGTGTCTGTTCAAGAGCAGAGACTGAACTTAAACATCAGAACTAGACACCCAAAATTACAAGTTTGTAACTGAATATTGCACAAGGAAACTATCCTGTCATGTATTCGACAACATGATTGGTCTCAAAAAAGCCCAATTGGACAGCCTTTACACACGATTCCCCGTCCAAATTGATCTCTAATTTTGCCAGCTCAGGATAATTGGCGAAGAAGTTGGAATTAAATCTCACCGGATTCAACTGAACCGCTATGGCTTCAGAATGGACCATGAAATCGGTGAGAGCGGTAATACTAAGATTCGGCTCCTCGCAGGCTCGAACCTCATCTTACTATGGTTGAACAGAACTCCAAGATCTCAAACAATTCCACAGGGAAATACAAGAAGGGACAACAGGTAAAGGCAGACCTACCATTGGAGGACGAGACCGAGACGGCGAGGCCGCACCGCCCGCTCGCGCTCCTCCCCGGAGAACAGGGGCGCTGGGGACGGCGGCGCAGCGGTGGAGGAGGTAGCCGGCCGTCGGCACGATCTTTCCCAAATCCAAGCTCGAGGTCGACGCCATTCGTGGTCGCGCTGCTGCTGCTGCTGCTTCCGTTTTCTTGCGGCCTCTCTGCTTAACGTGTCTGAGCGTCACATCGATCTGCACCATAGGAATTCAATGGGCCTTGCAGTTCCAAAACGTGTAAAGTGGGCCGCACACTGTTTCGTCGATTTTTTTCCTGAATATTGTTTTTTACCAAATCATGAAACTATAATCATGATCCCAGAAGTTTCACTTCTATCACCCTGTGGCTGCTGCTTTCACTTCTATCACCCTGTGGCTGCTGCCAGGAACGAAATGGGAGACCCATGGGGACGGTGCGTTGCCACAGAAAGGAAGTTCCTGGTCAATGTTCAGTGGCAGTTCCGAGAGTGACTTCACCTAAAACTTGTCCTGAACACAGCCTCAGTTTAGCGAGCGAACTTCTAGCGACACTGTTGAATCAATGAAATATCTAGTTATCTAGGTATTTCAAAGTGAAATGGCACGGTTGACCCGGAACAAAAAAAAAAAACAGCTCCGAACTGTTCAAATTAGGTTTGTTCTTCGAGTATGAATAACCCCATGTGGCTCATTATTACTAGAGGATAATCTATGAAAGTGCCGGGACTTAGAGAAACTCATACAAAGGAATGGCTTTTTTTTCTTGAAACACTTGTAACTTTATTCATACTCATAACAATTACAGGTACAGTGATTTTGACCTAAGATCCAAGAAAATACAAAGTAACTCATTTGACTAAGAATTACAATGAAATTTCTTGAAATCAACTTCTTCACGGTATCAATCTCTGCTCGAAGAAATACTCCAAAGACTTTGGTAAATAGGTTTCAATTGGACTAGAGTAATGATGTTGTCATGTGGGGCCAGCCCTATAGGCGCAAGGGACCTGTGCGGGCAGGCCCTGCACCTGCCTAAAAATATGCCCTAGTTTAATTTTAGTTTTTTTAGATTAGGAGTCTGGGTATTAGTTGGAAAGGTTTAGTCTCGTAGAAGGTTACCCTGCCAACACCCAATTGTAATAGGAGTCTGTCTGGTCTTGTAATTAGGCTATATATAGCCAGCCCTTGGATCAATAAACGCAAGCAGAAAATAACCTACAACCTCACCTCCTTGCTCCTGCACCTCGGTGCCCCTCCTCAACCCCCTTCTCCAACTATAGGCCGGTGAGGGCCTCGCCCTCGTCCTATTACAACCCACGACTACAACCTGCGCGACAATCAGCCAGTCCGTGACAACTTGGCATCAGCTTCCTCGTCGATCCCAGCGCCCATGTCTCCGCCACCGCCGCCGGCGCCCCTGCCGCAAACCCTAGCAGACCTCGCGACCAAACAGCACGAGGATCATGAGGCCGTGGTCGCCACTTTGAACAGCCTCTCGGAGGAGAACCACACCGCTCGGACAGAGCACGCCAAGGACCGCGCCACCCTCCAGTCCATCGCCGAGACACTCAAAACCCTCCAGGGCCAGCTTGCGAACACGTCACAGCAGCAGCGCGCGCAGAACATGGCCCTCCTTCGGCTGGAAGGCAAGGGCACGCCTCAATTGGGTGGTACCAGGCTCCTGCGGCCCCCAGATGCGTCGTCCCACACTGGGGCCCGGTCGATCTGGCGGATCGGGCTCCGCGCCTCTACAAGATTGATTTTCCCCTCTTTGATGGGACCAGCTATCCGCGGCCATGGCTGACACGCTGCAATCTCTTCTTCCTCGGGCAGCAAACGTCGGAGTCGGATAAGACGTGGCTCGCCTCATACCACCTCACCGATGTCGCCGCATTATGGTATGGCCACCTCGAGGCTAAGCTAGGCTAGCAGTTGTTCTGGACCGAGTTTTAAAAACTGATTGCCAACCACTTCGGACCGCCGACGCGCGCCAACCCCTTTGGCGAGCTGATCTCCACCCGCCGCTCCGGCACCGTGGCGGAATACTCCAAGCGCTTTCTAGAGAATCTTTCTCGGGTGCGCCCCATTGCTGACGACGATGAGCGGGATATCTTCAGCAACAACTTGGGCGAGCCTATGAAAACTCAGGTCGAGATGCTGAAACCGGCGACTTTGGACGCGGTTATGGACTTAGAAATCTGCTTTGAGCACCTCAATACCGTCACCAGCACTACGACCACCCCGGGCCGGCCCAGCCGTCCACTCCGCCCCATGGCCGCACCTACTCCGGCCTTACCGGATTCCTCCAACCCCACGCCCGCACTCGTCTTTAAAAGACTCACGCCCGCCGAGATGGATGAACAACACGCTAAGGGTCTCTACTTCAATTGTGATGAGAAGTTCGCGCGGGGCCATCGCTACAAACGACTGTTCTACATTCAATCCGTCGACGCTGAAGAGGAGCAGTTTGAGGATTTCCAGGAGGCACAAATCTCACTCTTGGCTGTCATCGGAATTCCCACCAGTGACACAATGCAGGTCACTCTTCGCATCGGGAGCTGTGACTTGGTTGCCTTGCTTGATTCAGGGAGCACTCATAACTTCATCCACGAAGAGCTGGCCATCATCGTCGGGCTGCCTTTCTCCTCCAATCGTCGCTTGGGAGTCACGGTCGCTAATGTCGATAAGGTGACATGTCAGGGACTCCTCCAATAGGTTGCGATCACCATTGACAAGGAGCGTTTCGTTGTTGATCTGCATGCCATTCCATGGGGCGGGTTTGACATTGTCCTCGGTACATGATTCCTCAAAACTCTTGGGCCAATTCTCTGGGATTACACTACGAAATGGATGTCGTTTTGGCACTCGGATCACCGTGTGGAGTGGTCGGGCCTCGACTCCCTCGGACGGCCTGCCCACCTACATGTGTGCGAAGGCAAGGACCTTCTGGACAGCCTGCTGGCCACTTTAACCGATGTTTTCACCGACCCACAGGGTCTGCCGCCGCAGCGCGCACATGACCATCATATTCATCTTATTCCCGGGACACCGCCGGTTGTTGTCCGTCCCTACCGCTACCCAACGATTCAAAAAGATGAACATGAGCGCCAATGTTCAGAGATGTTGGCTCGCGGTCTGATCCGTCCTAGTTCTTCTGCATTTTCATCCCCCGTTCTACTCGTCAGAAAGGCCGGTGGGACTTGGCGTTTATGTATCGACTACCGTGGTCTCAACCTTGTCACTATCAAGGACAAGTTTCCAATTCCGTTGTCGATGAACTTCTAGATGAACTCAAGGGCGCCCGCTTTTTCACCAAACTGGATCTCCGGTCGGGTTACCACCAAGTTCGGATGGCCCCTGAGGATATCCACAAGACGACATTTCGCACACATGAGGGCCTCTTTGAGTTTATGGTGATGGCCTTTGGTTTGACAAATGCCCCAGCGACGTTCCAAGCACTCATGAACGACGTCCTCCGTCCCTACCTTCGTCGGTTTGTGCTTGTGTTCTTCGATGATATCTTGATCTACAGCTCGTCCTGGTCGGATCATATACGTCATGTCAAGCTCGTTTTGGAGGCTATGCACACACATCAACTGTTTCTCAAGCGCTCCAAGTGTTCCTTTGGGGAAGAAACCATGTCTTATATGGGACACGTCATCTCCGCTGCAGGAGTTGCCATGGACAGCGACAAGGTTCTAGCCGTGGTAGACTGGCCGGTTCCGCGCACCATCCATGCTGTGCGTGGTTTCTTAGGACTGGTAGGATACTACCGCAAGTTCATCTGGGATTTTGGCACTATTGTAGCTCCCCTCACGATGCTCCTCAAGAAAGATGGCTTTCTTTGGACGCCTTCAGCGACTATCGCCTTTGAAGTCCTCAAGAAAGCTCTTATCACCGCCCCTATGCTTCAGCTATCGGATTTTGTAGTTTCATTCATTGTGAAGTGTGATGCATCTGGATCTGGTTTTGGGGCAGTCCTGCATCAAGGTGGCGGCCCCATTGCCTATTTCAGCAAAACCATTGCTTCGTGTCATGCTTCTCTCGCCGCTTATGAGCGGGAGCTCATTGGTCTGGTGCACGCCATGCGCCACTGGTGGCCCTATCTTTGAGGAGGTGCGTTCGTCATCAAAACTGACCACTACAACCTGAAGTTTTTGCTAGACCAACTCCTCGCTACCATTCCACAGCATCATTGGGTGGGCAAGCTGTTGGGGTTCGACTTCACGGTGGAATATAAACCGGGTCGCCAAAACATCGTCGCCGATGCTCTTTCTCACCGTGATGCTCATGCGGGCCAGGCACTCGCCATCTCCGGGCCTTCTTTTGATATGTTTGAAGCTCTCCGTCAGGCGGCACACACGGACCCGACGCTTGTCACTTTCCGGGAACAACTAGAATCTGCTGAGTTTGGACAGCCTTGGGCTCTCGTTGACGGTGTTGTTACCTTCCAACAACAGGCTTACGTGCCACCTACGTCGCCGTTGCTCGGAGAGGTCCTGGCTGCAGCCCATGATGCGGGCCATGAAGGTATCCAGAAGTCACTCCATTGTCTTCGCTGGGATTTCCATCTGCCGCAAACAAGGGAAGCACTTCAGTAGTATATTCGTGCTTGTCTGGTTTGTCAACGCAACAAGACGGAGCAGCTTCATCCAGCCGACTTATTGCAGCCCTTGACAGTGCCATCTCGTGTCTGGAAATGCATCTCCATGGATTTCATTGAGGCACTTCCGAAGGTGGGCGGCAAAAGTGTGATACTAACCATCGTGGACCGTTTCTCCAAGTATGCGCATTTCATCCCCTTGACGCATCCATACACTATGGAGTCTGTTGGTAAGGCCTTCTTCTCCAACATTGTCCGACTTCATGGGTTTCCCACATCCATCCTTTCGGACAGGGATGTGGTTTTCACTTCGGGCTTTTGGAAGGCTCTGTTTGCCGCCGCAGAGACGCGCTTGCACATGAGTTCGGCCTTCCATCCATAGTCTGACAATTTGAGGCCGTCAATCGCGTCATCACCATGTACCTTTGTTGCATAACTGGGAATCGCCCCCGGCAGTGGCTCCAATGGTTGCCTTGGGTGGAGTACTGCTACAACACTTTTGTACCACTCAGCGTTGAAGGACACTCCTTTCAAGGTGGTTTATGGACGGGATCCCCCCTCATTGCGGGACTATACGCCAGGTGAGATTCGAAACCAGGCGGTGGAATAGTAGATTGTCGACCGTGATCAGTTCTTACTCGACATCTGTGAGCGTCTCCTTCAGGCAGCACAACAGTACAAGCATTACTATGATGATAAGCATCGGGCCCTTTCTTTCGATGTTGGAGAGTGGGTTTGGCTCCGTCTTCAGCACCGGCCGACGGCATTTCTTGGAGTAGGCGCCAAATGGAAATTGTCTCCCAAATATTATGGGCCTTTCAAAGTCCTCGCTAAAATCGATACGGTTGCTTACCGTTTGGATCTGCCCCCACGCGCCCGCATTCACAATGTCTTCCATGTCGGGGGTCCTTAAGAAGTACCATGGTCCACCGCAGGAAGTTCTGCCGATGCTTCCACCTCTGTTTCAGGGTCGAGTACATCCAACCCCTGTACAAGCATTGCGTGCTCGTATTGCTCGCGGTGTCCAGCAGGTGCTCATTCACTGGGAGGGCCAGCCGACATCTGCTGCTTCATGGGAGGATGTTATAACCTTCCATGACCGTTATCCAAGCTTCCAGCTCTTGGACGAGCTATTTCAGAATGGAGGGGGAGATGTCATGTGGGCCCAGCCCTATAGGCGCAAGGGACCTGCGTGGGCCGGCCCTGCACCTGCCTACAAATATGTCCTAGTTTAATTATAGTCTCTTTTAGATCAAGAGTCTGGGTATTAGTTGGAAAGGTTTAGTCCCGTAGAAGGTTACCCTACCAACACCCAATTGTAATAGGAGTCTGTAATCTGGTCTTGTAATTAGGCTATATATAGCCAGCCCTTGGATAAATAAACACAAGCAGAAAATAACCTACAACCTCATCTCCTTGCTCCTGCGCCTCGGCGCCCCTCCTCAACCCCCTTCTCCAACCATAGGCCAGCGAGGGCCTCACCCTCGCCCTCCTATAACCCACGACTACAACCTGCACGGCAATCAGCCATGCCGTGACAGATGTTGTCACTCTTTCACCCGCATGAATGTTACCAATAATACTTTTTCAAAATGCCTTGAGTGGCCCATCCAGAAAGATGGGAAGTCTTTATCGATGAACGTACTTGGGCCGGGGATGATCCCCTATAAGTGCAAGCCGTCGAATCACTATATCTTCACCATGTCATTGATGAAAGATTTCACCTTCACAAAGAATCAGACCAACAAAAAAGCTTGACACAACAACATAAACTCATCAAATCAGAATAATCGGATCTACGAGGACAAAAAACTCTCTAACCTCATGGCACCACCAAAAGAACGAGAGAAAATTAATTCTCACAAAACAATGATGATCACTAGACGTTGACGAAGAACATAGAAGTATTGAAGATTCGAGATCCACCACCTCTTAGCGCCAAGATGGCAGCCGAAGACAAGGGGACCTAAATTTCTTAGATGGCGACGGCAGTAGGAGAACAGGATAGGGAGTGGATTTTCGAGGCCTTTGGCTTAGGATTTGTCCATGGAGTTCAGACCAATGTACTCTGCTTCTGCCACTCTTCATAATATGGTTGTATACTGAATGTGAATGTTGAATTCACTAAAAGCCTAGAATATATATGTTACGAATAACATGTAAACAACAAATTAAAAGTTGTGATTTGTGTTCTTGCTCTCAAGGCCTAGTGTTGGGACACACACATGGGAGAATATAAACCAAATGGACGAGATGGCCAAAAGAAGAAATTCGTACATGGAGTTAGGAGCATTTATGGGAACGAGTCTTTCATAAAGAAACGTTGGATAGTGTTTTTCTTTCATTCTTTTTACCATGTGAGTTGAGCCAATTCCCCTGAAGTTCAACTATGCTATTCTAACTTGAATTCATAGCTCAAATAATTCTTATTTCTCTGATTAACAAGAAATTTTATGGGGAGTCTTTAATTAGAATATTAATAGAAGGAGACATGTAAGGACATATTGGAAGTATAGGTACGTAGTTGAGAAGAATGAGTTGGAGGCGCAGATGAAGATGCAGGTGCTGCCGCTAGTCCAGATAATGAGTTGGAGGTGCTAGGAAGAAGTTCGGTCCTCAATCACCAATGCCAAAAAAGCGGGCGCTTTGGACCAAGGAAGAAATCAATATTCAATCATTCTTTACATCCTTGTCGTTTTTCCCAGCTAGATATTCTTTTGTCCTTGCACTATTTTTGTATACGCATGGTGCTTTTGTCATGTATAGTGATTAAGAAAGTGTTCAGATATGATTTAATAAAGAAATATTTATACATTTACTTTACTATATACTTATTGTTGTCTACCGTTATCTACTTACGTAAGTTACTTATTTTAAATGGTGCCTCCTAGAAAGGTTTGAGTGATGGAAGCTACTCAGTCATGATTACTACATTACTAAAAGGACGTGGATGTCGCCAAGAGGGGAGGGGTGAATAGCCATTTTAAAACACTTACGGTTTAGGCTTGAACAAATACGGAATAAAACTAGTGTTTAATTTATCAAGCACAAAACCTAAATAAAACTGGGCTCAACTATGTGCAACAACAACTTATGGTAAACAAGATAAACAACTATGTGATAGCAAGATATATAACTTGAATCATGGATGTTATCACAAACAAGTGCATAAGTAAAGGGCTCGGGTAAGAGATAGCTGAGGCAAACAGAGACGAGAGGATGTATCCTGAAGTTCACACACTTGCGGATGCTAATCTTTGTTAGAGCGGTGTGGATGCACAATGCTCCCAAGCGCCACAATGACTCACTGTATTCTCCTTGTGCCCCCACACAATGCAAGGTGCCGTGACTCCGCTAAGGGACCCTTGAGCGCAATTACCAAATCCATACAATTGATCCTTGATGGATGTCACCGAACCCATGCAAATTGCCCGGGCAATCTCCACAACTTAATTGGAGGCTCCCGAAGCTTGCCCGAAGCTTTACACCACAATGATTGAGCTTTGCGACAACACCAACCGCAAGCGCCGAAGCACCTAATAGGAACAAGCTCTAGGTTACCAAGCACCCAAGAGTATAAATAAGCTTCTCAACTTTCACTCCCAGGAATCCTAGTGGAGAACTCAAACATATGCACCAAATGCAATGGAAAGAACAATAGTGCTCAAGTCCTTCTCTCCCGAATCTCACCACAACAACTAATGCTATGGAGGAATAGCAGAGAAAGAACAAAGGAGGAGAACACAAAGAACTCCAAGATATAGACATGCGAGGTTCCCCTCACTTAGAGGAGATATGGATTGGTGGAAATGTAGATCTAGGTCTTCTCTCTCTCTCTCTCTCTTTTCCCCAAAAATATGCAAGTTTCATGGGAGGAATAGAGAGAAGGAAAAGCTTTTGGCGTTCAACAATAGAGGAGAAAGCGTGCTAAAAACGTGAGCACCATTGGGGAAGAAGACCCCCTTAAATAGGCCCCTAGAAATCTAATTGTTATAGTGTAGAAAACACTGGAGCAGTACAACCACTCCAGGAAGCAAACTGGGAGCTGCATCCTGGCTACAGGATTCGCTAGGGCGAACAAAGTGGTAGAACCATCCGGTTGCCTGGTTTTACCGGTTATTATGAAAATAACTAGAACAACCGCTAGGCCACTGCCCGAGCACCCCTACCAAACCCGAGGGAATCACTTCTTAGGTGGTAGTTGGTCCTATAGTACCGCTCGAGAAAGTAGCGGTACGACTGCCTAGCCGTGCATAGTTGTGTCCACTCCAAGGAGTGGTACAACCGCTAGCACGAGCGGTACAACTGGACCTGGTAAAGACTGCAGAAAACATGTAAAATTAGAACTTTCATAATTTCTGCAAATGAACTCTAATTTTGACAAACTCAAGCTAATGACAGAGAAATACAAATTATATAGAAGTGTGAAACCTCTATGAGTGCAGAACCGGCAAAAACAACCACATCGAAAATATAATTGAAGATGCATAGGAAATCCATTTTCGATGAACTTGAGCTTGTCATGAAGATAACCATGGGTTCTAAGACTCACAAATAGAAAGCCAAACAAGAACCAAGAAAGATGATGCCAAGGATGCAAAGTTTGAGTTCTCTATGAACGATACGATCAAGTTACTCACTCGAGATCCCACCTTGATAGTATGTCTATTGATCCTATAACTCGGTCTCCAAACTAACACCATGAGACTAGTAAGATAGAACACCTATCAAGGTAATACCTTCGCATTGTGCAATCAATTGAGCTAGATGATGCCGATCATGACCTTCTCAAGTTGGACCACCTTTATTGATTGTGTTGGATGGATGAAGACTAGTAATTTTCTCCCCCATACACCACTATGGGAGATACTCTCTTAGGCACATATTCACTTGTCCAGTATCACCAGAATGGACGGCAAGATTCAAGCATGTGATCTCTTCGTGATGCTCCTCTTGAACTTGCACAACTCAACCTTGAACCTTTTCTTCTCACCGTCCATGGATGATATCTTGAAGGTAAACATGAGTGTTCAAATAATCTTATTCTTCAAGACATGCTTTCAATAGGCTCAATTCTCACATGACCATTCTTTTGATAACTCCTTGAATAACACCTTGGTCATCAATAATCTTCTACACTCAACCTTGAAGACAACATATGGTCTTCAAGAATTGCCTATGGACAAACCCTTCAAGTATCTCAAAGAAACCAGTAGTCCATAGGGATTGTCATAAATTACCAAAACCAAAGAGATGGGGCGACTATGCTCTTTCAATTACTTTGGTCTAATGCTGCCCATTGATGGGTGGAATCTCATCTCGTCGGCCTGCTCTGCACCATGGTATTTAAGCTTCTCTTTTAAATGATGAAGAAACTCGGGGATAGGTCAAAACCCATACAAGTTCACATGCAAATAAAAATAAATTGTGCACCCTTCAATATTCATGAGCTACCACCTCCTCTTCCCCTATCGAGCATGCTTCTCAATAAGCATTATCCACACATCACATATCTCTCTCATCAGCATCCTTCCACCTAGTGGCCATGTGGTATTGCCCGCTCTTGCGCACTTCCTCTATCATATTATTTGGGTCGTGCTTCAGCATGGGAGGCGACCGGTGAGGATATGCCATCAGTGCAGATGGACTAGAGGCTATGGTGACACTTCGAATTTGTGTAGATCAAAGGACCCCGGACCACACATATACTACCATGCATGATTGATGTAACAACCCAAATTTTCAATTTGGAATGTTATACAGTAGATCATCATTGCATATCATATTTTAATTGCATTTTGGTCGATCCTAGAAATTCTACGCAACTCAAGGACCCTCGGAGAAAGTTGGGGATTTCGTTATATTCATAGGATCATTTGATTTTATTTATTTTGTCTTCAATTATTTCTATTATAAAAAGATGAGAGAGGGAATAAAATGACTTTCCCAAAATAAAGAAATATTATTGATTTAATAAAAAAATCAAATAAGATTTTATTTGGATTTATTTGCTATTTTATTTGAATTTAGGAAAAATGCGCGTTTTTCAAAATTGCATTTAGGCCCCAAATAAATGTTCATCCTGTGCGGCTTGAGTTTAGAAGCCGGGGAAAATTTATTTCGGGATTTTCGGAGTCTGTTTAGTAGTCCTTTTATTTTTTTTCTGAGCGTAATTTTTTTTTAAAAAGTCAAACCGACCTATCGGGCCGTGTCCGATCCGGACACCCAGCCCGGCCGGCCTTATAAGCCGGAGGAGCCCAGCCGAGCCGCCCCCAAACCCTAGCGCCGACCCTCGATGCCCCTGCCGCCGCCGCGCCGCCGCATCGCCCCGCCGCCGGAGCCGCCGCCCGCCGCCTCGCCTCGCTGGAGGTTGACCCCGCCCCGCCGCCGGTTTTTTCTTCAAAAACCGTTCGGTTTTCCGTCAGTTTTTCGTTCGGTTTTTTAGATCCGTTTTTTTCTAGATCCGTTTTTTCTTCTGGTTTAGTTAATTAGCGAGCGTTCGCTCGTTCGTTCGTTTTAACAAACGCGTTCATCATTTAGATCTAGATAACGAACGTTCATTCGTTAATCTGTTCATTATTTTTCTTTTTCTCGGATTTAATCCGCGATTTTTCCGATCGCGATTCCTGATCCGATTTTCATTTTAGTATAACTTTTCGCTCGTTTATCGGAATCAGGCGATTCAAGCGCCTGGAGTTTCGTCTCAAAACCCTCTTTCCATTTAACCAACTCAAGCAAGTTTTTGCAACTCAAGCAAGTTTTTTTGCCGTTTGTCTTTTGTTGCTTCGTTCGATTTGGTTCTTTTTGCCAACCGGAGTTCTTAAGTTGAACTTTCTGGTTAGATCTCTTACTTGAGTTTTACCTGTGCATTAGCTGAGCACTTATTGTATGCTTGTTTGTTTGCGATAGAGTACCCGGAGTGCGCTGCTTGCTACTTCGAATCGCTAGGTTTTGCGGATCATCAGCAAGGCAAGTAACACTTTGATCATACCTCCTACTACCCAGTTTTTATTGCATTAGATCAACCCTCACACATTGCATGATTAGGATCTAATTAAATTGTGGGTTTGGGAAGTAGATGAGGTAGTACCTATCACCTGTTTATTATCAAACCTTTGGGAGTTACTTCTACGTTTGCTTATTATGCCATGCTATGCTAGTAGACATGGATTGGGTGAGTGAAATCCATGACAGATGTGAGTTTGTTAAATTAGTGGTTTATCTAAGGTGGCAACTTAAATTCACATCTGGGTGGATTGAGGCACCTGGGTATTCCAGCGATTGCCTGTTTTTCTTTTGGACCGCCACCCAGGCTCAAAGGAATCATGAGATTATTCATGCTAGAAACTTCCGTGTGCAGCCACAAGCTACTATGGGCTCTAGCATAGTTGAGTAAGTCGTGCGAACTCTTACAGTGGTTGACTAGCAGATGTAGGGGAAAGTAGGTGTAACGGTCTACCCGATCGTAAGGTGCTAGCGCTTCTGAAAGACTATGTCTCGGTCATCCGTTTCTCAAACACCATGTAGTTCGAGAATCCCAACAGAGGAGATCGAGTCTTGTGGGGAAAAGTGCGTAAACCTCTGCAAAGTGTATAAACTAATCATGGTTAGCCATGTCCTCGGTTATGGACATTTTGAGTATCTAGTACTTGGATTATCATGTGAATCTCATCATGTTACTCTAATTAAATTTGTTGGGTTTTTAATGATGATGTTTAATTGGGATTGAGAGCGTGTCTACACTCTCAATGTTTAACAACCACCATGATAGTTAAATAAAATTTATTCCTTTGCAGTAGGGAAAAATCGCAAAACTGTAACCATAGAGCTTTCCACCAGCCAAATATGCATGTAGTATAGTCTTATTCCTTTCTTTGTTCTCTATGTGTTACATTGCCAGCATATTCCATGTGCTGACCCGTTTTGGGCTGCAACGTTCATGTTGCAGACTTTTCAGACGATGAGTAAGGTGCTTTTTAGGTCGTGATTCTATACTCGGTGATGCCGTTGGAGTTGATGGACTCACTTATCTTACAAGTCTTCCACTGTTATCGTTATTAGATGGCCTTAAGCCATATTTATGGTAATAAGTTCTCTTTTGAGACACTCGATGTAATAAGTGTGTGATTGCTACTCTGTCATAAATCCTTCAAGTACTATGTGGTGTCACCATTACTGATCCAGGGATGACACCGGAGCATAGAGATTGGACCGTTTGAGGTCTGGTCTCTACAAGATGGTATCAGAGCACACGCTGACTGTAGGACACGACCACTAAGCTAAAGCCCTAGATCACTACTCTCTTCTCATTCTGACTTCTCATCTTTTCTACTCTTTTAGGACGGCGGATGCAAGGAACAAGTTCACATAACCGGATGAAGATACACCCTTTGGACGTCACTTGAAGGAAGTCACTAGATATCTGAACATAGGAGTACCAAGCTTCACCAGGACCTACAACGCCAGTTTACCTGAAGAAGAGCGCTGGATGATTCAAGTTCAAGTTCCAGGAAGGACGTTCATGCCAGTCACTGAACCTATAGAGTTTTCTTTTGATGCACCAACTTGGAATCTAGGAAAGAGCATGGCAGCTCACATCGCCATGGGACGCATTGGAGAAGTTTACCGCAATGATCTCAAGGATACTATCTACCAGATTTGTGGGCGCCGAGATGAGCACTGGGAGATGATCAGCACCAGAAAGGATAGATCAGTTGCAGCTTTTATCCAGGAGTTAAACCATCACATTCGACGTCAGGAGAACTAGATGTGCGCCGACATGATAGACCTGAAGAATGCAAGGACAAGAATCAAGGAACTGGAGGAAGAACTCAAGGCTACACGTGAGGATTATGAAGAGGAAATCAAAGTATTAGTGGAGAAGAATGACGATCTGATCAAGAAGATTGGATTATTTATGGGAGGCCCTACACCAGTAGAAGAAGACGAAGAACCCAAGGAGATTCACACGAAAGACTACATCATCATTGACGACACCGACTCGGATCCAGATGATAGCGATGATGACTATGTTGATGAAGCTGGAGCAGATATCATGGAGTCTGCAACCGAAGAATATTTCTAGTAGACCACCCCATCAATAGTAGTAGTCCACCATGTAAATATAGTAGTCCGAGCACTTTTGCGATAGTTAGATCGATTGTATGCCCTTGTTTGATTGAATGAAGTGAATTGTTTGCTTTTGCCTCATGTGCATATGGGTAGTGTTTTCTCTCTAGACCCCTCTCTATTCTTAACTCTCATCTTTTCTAAAACCCTCAGATGCCTCCGAGACGTGACCCCGGATTTACCTTCCCACCGGAGCTCACTCAGTTGATCCAGCAGCAGAACACATTGATGTAGTTGCTAGTCCAGAATCAGAATCAGGGGAACAACAACAACAACCCACCACCACCACCACCACCTGTTGATCACTTAGCCCATTTTCTTAGGCTGAATCCGCCGGTGTTTTCTAGTAGCACCGAGCCGATAGTAGTAGATGATTGGCTCATCGATGCGGAAAAGGTGAAGTTTGCCGCACATCAGCTTGAAGGACCCGCAACATCATGGTGGGAGAATTTCACCGCCACTTTTCCTATCGACACTGTCACATGGGACCAGTTTCAGCTGGCTTTCCATACTGCCCATGTTTCAGCAGGAGCTATGGCCATGAAGAAGCGAGAGTTTCGCAACTTGCGCCAAGGAGGACGAGCAGTTGGCCAGTATGTGGAGGACTTTAGTAAGCTAGCACGTTATGCCCCAGATGACGTTGCTACGGATGCAGCTAAGCAGGAGAAGTTTCTGGAAGGACTGAATGACGAGTTGAGCATGCAGTTGATGGTAGCAACCTTCAACAACTACCAGGAGTTGGTAGATCGTGCTCTCATGATTAAAGGCAAGCAACAGCAGATTGAGAACCGCAAGAGGAAGTATGGACAAGCGAAATATAATTCTGGACCTCAGCAGAAGCCACGTTTTACCCCTAGACCGGGAGGACATTTTTAGCATACCCATGGAGGAGGTAGCTCGCACAATCATAACGACCCCAAGAATGGTAATGGGAATGGAGGAAGCAACGGCCAGAACCGCACCAACCCATCAACCCCAGCCAAGAGAGACCTGAGCCAAGTCACTTGTTTCAAGTGCCAGAAGACCGAACATTATGCCAATGAATGTCCTGAATCCCAGAATGGAAATGGCAATGGAAGATCTGGGAAGAAGCCGAACCCTTTCAATAGGGGACAGGTGAACCACGTTAACGTGGAGGAGGTTGAAGAGCAGCCAGATGCAGTAATCGGTAAGATTTTGGTTAAGTCAATTACTGCACTCGTTCTTTTTGATACTGGTGCATCGCATTCATACATATCAAGGGGATTTGTGGATAAGTATAACCTGCCCACCAAAGTTCTTAGAACACCTATGTTAGTAAGCTCACCAGGAGCGGAGTATATGGCTAGCAAGGGATGTTTTCAAGTGCCATTGAGTATAGGTAGGCATGTGTTTCCCTCGGATTTGATAATTTTGGAATCACAAGGTTTGGATGTAATTCTGGGTATGGATTGGCTGTCGATGTATGGAGGAAACATCGATTGCGCCAGTAAGTCAATTTTGCTTACCACCCCAGAAGGAGGAAGGATCAAGTATGTATCCCGGCATGTGCCGAGAAGGACTCAAGTGAATTCGTTAACAGGAGTTGTGCAGGAGGAAGTACCAGTAGTGAAGGATTTCCCTGATGTATTTCCAGAAGAGTTGCCAGGCATGCTACCGGACAGAGATATTGAGTTTTTGATTGAGCTTTTGCCAGGCACAGGGCCAATATCTAAAAGACCATATAGGATGCCCACAAAGGATTTGGTAGAGATTAAGAAACAGATTAAGGAGTTACTGGATAAAGGTTATATTCACCCAGGTTCTTTGCCTTGGGGATCGCCAGTACTTCTAGTGGAGAAGAAGGATGGATCATTAAGGATGGTTGTTGATTATCGAGGATTGAATGAAGTAACCATCAAGAACAAGTACCCACTATCGATGATCAATGATTTGTTTGATCGATTGCAAGGAGCTAAGGTATTTTCTAAGATCGATCTGCGATCATGATACCATCAGTTAAAGATTCGAGAACAGGATATACCTAAGATGGCTTTTACCACCAGGTATGGGCTGTACGAGTATACCGTTATGTCATTTGGTCTGACTAACGCATCTGCATATTTTATGAACATGATGAACAAGGTGTTAATGGAGTTTTTGGATAAGTTCATCGTGGTGTTCATTGATGATATCCTGGTATACTCGAAGAATGAAGAGGAGCATAAGGAGGATTTGCGTTTGGTACTTGGTAAGCTCAGAGAACATCAGTTATATACCAAGTTTAACAAATGTGAGTTTTGGTTGAAGGAAGTTGGATTTCTCGGACACGTTATATCTGGAGAAGGTATAGCAGTAGATCCCACTAAGGTTGACATTGTGACAAATTGGGAAGCGCCAACCACAGTTGGAGAGATCCGGAGTTTTCTTGGACTCGCAGGATACTACCGGAGATTTATTGAAATTTTTTCGAAGATTGCGAAGCCTATGACAGAATTGTTGAAGAAGGATATTGAGGGAGTCCTGGATTAGGGGGTGTCCGGATAGCCGGACTATACCTTCGGCCGGACTCCTGGACTATGAAGATACAAGATTGAAGACTTCGTCCCGTGTCCGGAAGGGACTTTCCTTGGCGTGGAGGGCAAGCTTGGCGATACGGATATGTAGATCTCCTACCATTGTAACCGACTCTGTGTAACCCTAGCCCTCTCCGGTGTCTATATAAACTGGAGGGTTTTAGTCCGTACGAACAACAATCATACCATAGGCTAGCTTCTAGGGTTTAGCCTCTCTGATGTCGCGGTAGATCTACTCTTGTACTACCCATATCATCAATATTAATCAAGCAGGACGTAGGGTTTTACCTCCATCAATAGGGCCCAAACCTGGGTAAAACATTGTGTCCCCTGCCTCCTGTTACCATCCGCCTAGACGCACAGTTCGGGACCCCCTACCCGAGATCCGCTGGTTTTGACACCAACATTGGTGCTTTCGTTGAGAGTTCCTCTATGTCGTCGCCATCAGGAAGGATGCCTCATCCCGTCTTTAAAGATGGCACCATTGCTAAGGGAGCTTTGGCTGTCGGCCAAACTCTCAGGCTAGGTGGTTTCCTTATGACCTCCCGTTTGGCTGCTGCGCCGATGATGACCTCTCGGGTCATCGAAAGCAATCTTCACGTCATCTCGGAATTCGCCGAGCAGCTAGATCCAATGGAGCTCTCTTCCCTAAACGAGCTTTTGGATCGTTTCGCCGCCCTGGGAGTCGCTACGGATTACGACCAGATTGGGCCTAAACCCGATCTGAGAGAGATTAACTCTCCCCAGGTCACCCATCACGTTGCCGTGGTAGAGGGACAGTGCGGCGACCCTTCATCTATCTTAAGGACTAGCTATGTCCGGATTCCTGACCCCTCCAAGCCGGATACCCGCGGAGGGGAGGACATCACTCAAGACCTGAACTTAAAGTCAGGCGACGGGCTAGATTCATTGGACAACATCCAAGAATCCAAACTTCCGAGTTCGGAAACTCCTTGGCCCCTGGGTATTAGATTGGGTGAGGTTTCGGATTTGATTCCACCCACCCACCCGTACATAAGCGATCTATCCCAAATTAGGCAAGAGCCCGAAGAAACAGTACATCATTACTGGGCCAGATTCCTCCTGGTTATGAACAGGATAAAGGACTGCCGCGAGGAAGACGCAATTTCATTCTTCTGCAATAATTGCACGGACAAGGGAATCCTCAACGCCATAAGTCGCCGTGATATTACACGCTTCCCTAACTTGGCGTCCATAGTACAAAAGTACTGTGCGATGGAAAGTGCCTGGAAAACCGAAATAAAATTTTGGGACAATCCGGCCCTGAATACAAACCCAGTCCGAAATAAAAGGGTGCATCATCGCCAGACACCCGGGTTCAATACCAAAAAGCAAAAGCCCTCTACGGGGCACGGAACCATACTGGAAGGATGGCTTAATGGACCCTGTAAAATTCACAGTGCAGAGGGCGCCACACCAACTCATAGCCTTAGAGCATGTTGGATCCTCTAGCAGGTGGCAAAAATTGGCGAAGATCTTCTAAATCCAGAAGCCATAGAAAGCCACCCCAGAGACACCAGTATGGTATTAACAGTCTTAGAGACTTTCGCATCAAATAATATGCGAAAAAGAACACTCTGCAGCCTTACCGAAGTCTACCAAGTAGCAACAACAAACCCATGGAGTGACACGGCTATTACTTTTAACACCAGTGATGAACCTAAATTCCGAACAGCCTGAGCACCAGCCGCATTGGTCCTCAGTCCAATAGTGGACGGCTTTTGTCTTACCAAGGTACTCATGGATGGCGGCAGCGGATTGAACCTCATTTATGAGGAAACCCTTCAAAAAATGGAAATAGACTGGAACTGCATTGAGCGAAGCAGCACAACCTTTAGAGGAATAATCCCCAGTCGGGAAGCGCGTTGTACAGGAAAAATTACACTAGATGTGGTGTTCGGTATGCCGGATAATTACAGGTCTGAAGAGGTCACGTTCCAAGTGGCCTCGTTCAGTAGCGGATATCACGCTCTGCTAGGGCGGGAAGCGTTCACAATCTTCCAAGCAATACCCCATTACGGGTACATGAAGCTCAAGATGCCCGTGCCTAACGGCATCATCACTCTCGCTAGTGTTCCAGACATAGCACTCCGCGCCGAAAACAAGATAGCCGCACTAGCCCTCGAGGCGCTATCCGAAGCCCTAGCGGCTGAGGAACTGACTGCGCTGCGCTCCACGGTGAATAGGGATGATGTGATACTCGACAAAAGATCCAAGTCCACCTCCTTTAAACCGGTGGACGAAATAGTCAAATTCCAGGTCCATCCAACGGACCCCAATAAAATAGCTTCCATCGGGGCATAGTTAAACCCCGATGTAGACGCTGCACTGCGAGAGTTCCTATGAGAGAACTGGGACATTTTCGCCTGGCACCCTTCAGACATGCCAGGAATCCCACGCAGGCTGGCCAAACACAGCTTAAATATCCTAAAAGGATTCAAGCCAGTCAAACAGGCTCTTCGGCGTTTTTCCGAACCTAAGAGACATGCCATGGGAGAGGAACTAGCCAAGCTATTGGAGGCCGGATTCATCAAAGATATAAAACACCCGGACTGGCTAGCAAACCTAGTGATGGTACCAAAGAAGGACAAATCCTGGCGCCTGTGCGTTGATTTTAAAGACCTTAACAAGGCTTGTCCAAAGGATCCCTTCCCTCTCCCCCGCATCGATCAAATTATCGACGCTACCGCAGGACACGATTCGTTGTGTTTCCTCGATGCATACTCTGACTACCATCAAATAAAGATGGCAGAGTCAGACCAAGCCGCAATGACATTCATCACACCATACGGACCATTCTGCTCCAACACAATGCCCTTCGGGCTCAAAAACGCCGGCGCAACATATCAGCGCATGATTCAGACATGTCTGGCAAACCAGATCGGCAAAACAGTGAAGGCATACGCAGATGATGTGGTTGTTAAAACAAGACATGTCGAATCTCTAGTAGACGACTTGAGGCTAACATTCGATAACCTCCGAACATACGACATCAAGCTCAACCCGGAAAAATGCGTTTTCAGCGTTCTAGTCGGAAAGCTCTTGGGCTTAATTGTATCCGGTAGAGGAATTGAAGCAAATCCAGCCAAGATCCGAGCTCTGTCACAATTGGATATCCCGAAGGACCTCAAACAAACAAAAAAAATTAACCGGATGCGTGGCGGCTCTAAGCCGCTTTATCTCCCGCTTGGGAGAAAAGGCCCTACCCCTATACCGCCTCCTTCGGCGCACCGAACACTTCGAGTGGACGGATGCAGCCACGGCCGGACTCGATGAAATAAAAGCCATCTTGGCAACAAACCCAGTCCTAGCCGCACCAAACATTGGCAAACCAATGCTATTATACATTGCAGCAACCCATCAGGTTGTAAGCACAGTGCTCGTCGTCGAACGAGAAATGTACGGACACAAATTCCCCCTTCAAAAGCCTGTCTACTATGTGTCCACTGTCCTTACTCCATGCAAGTCATGGTACCCGCATTATCAAAAGATTGCATACACGGTATTTATGGCATCCCGGAAGCTGCAACACTACTTTCAAGAGTGTTCAATAACAGTAGCCTCGGAAGTGCCACTTAACGATATTATAAACAACCGCGACGCGATGGGACGGATTGCAAAATGGGCCATTGAGCTCCTCCCGTTCGACATAACTTACAAGCCACGGCGAGCTATCAAGTCGCAAGTTTTGGCCGACTTCGTCGCAGAATGGATGGAGGCCGAACTCCCTAAAGAGTACGGCACATATTCCAACTGGGTCATGCACTTCGACGGCTCCAAAATGTTGGCCGGTCTAGGGGCTGGCATCGTTTTGACGTCCCCCACAGGAGACGCAGTTCAATACGTACTCCAGATAATGTACACAGACTCCAACAATGCAGCCGAATATGAGGCCCTTTTACATGGTCTCCGGATGGCAGTATCCATGGGCATTCAACGCCTAGAGGTGCGCGGGGACTCGAACCTTGCAATATCCCAAATAAATGGAGACTTTGATGCCAAGGATCCAAAAATGGCAGCTTATCGCAACGCCGTCCTAGAAATGTCAGCTCGGTTCGAAGGGCTCGAATTTCAGCATATAGCCCGGGAAAATAATCAGGCGGCAGATGTCCTGGCACGCATCAGTGCAAAACGCGATGTATTCCCCCCCAACATCTTCTTGGAAAGGCTATTCAAGCCATCCGTAGTATGGGAAGGGGAACCCGGCAATAACAGCCCGGACCCAACCGCACTGCCCGACACCGAACACTCTGACATAATTGGAGGCTCTTCCAATAAAATAACACCTTCAGCCCACGTAATAATGGCTGTCATCGCCCCATGGACAGAACCATTCCTCGCCTACCTTACTAGGCAGGAACTCGCCGAGGACCAAAATGAGGCACACTGCATAGTGCGGCGATCTAAAGCCTATAAAGTCCATGAGGGAGAGCTTTATAAGAAAAGCACTACCTGAGTCCTTCAAAGGTGCATCTCTGAAGAGGAAGGGCGGAACCTCCTGGCTGAAATTCATGTTGGACTCAGCGGTCATCACGCTGCAACTCGGTCCCTTGTAAGCAAGGCCTTCCGTACAGGCTTTTATTGGCCGACGGCCCGGGCAGACGCCCAGGACTTAGTCCAACGATGCGTCGGTTGCCAGCTCTTTGCAAACCAAAGCCATATGCCACCCACCGCCCTCCAAACTATCCCCATCACTTGGCCCTTCGCGGTCTGGGGGCTTGACATGGTTGGACCCCTTAAAGGCGGAACCCACAAGAAAAAATACTTACTGGTCATGGTGGATAAGTTCACCAAATGGATAGAAGCCAAGCCTGTTAAGACGCCTGAATCCGGACCGGTGATAGACTTTATATCCGGGGTTGCACACCGTTACGGCGTCCCCCACAGCATCATCACTGATAATGGCACAAACTTTGCGGCCGACGAGGTAAAACTCTGGTGCAAAAACATGGGCATCAAGCTTGATTATGCTTCCGTCTATCACCCACAAACTAACGGCTAGGTTGAATGTGCAAATGGTCTTATCATGAGCGGCATCAAACCCAGATTAGTGCGGTCCCTTAAGGAATCCAATACGCACCGGGTAGAGGAGCTCGACACCGTACTCTAGGGGCTGCGGACCATGCCGAATCGCACCACCGGATACACACCATTCTTCATGGTGTACGGCGCAGAGGCAGTTTTGCCCTGCGACATAATTCATGACTCACCTTGAGTGCGCATGGACGAAGAAAGAGAAGCCAAGCTCGATCGGCAGGACAGTTTGGACGCCTTGGAGGAAGAGCATGATGTGGCAAAAGCCCGTTCCGCATTCTATCAACAGCAGGCTCGAAGATACCAAAGCAGAGAAGTACGGGCCAAAAATTACAACGTTGGCGAATTAGTTCTACGCCTGCCGGACAAGAAAAAGGACAAACTTAAGCCCAAGTGGGAAGGTCCCTTCATAATTGACCAAGTCCTGACTGGTGGAGCATATTGTCTACGAGATGCATTGGATAAATGACTCGAGCCGAACCCATGGAACGCAGCCCGTCTCCGAAGATTCTATGCCTAGCGCCGGACTCTGTGTTCGTCTCCTTCCTCTGTCCATTTTTATATACATTATGTCTTACATTTCTCTCCTTCTCCCCCCTCTCTCTTATAGCCTTTAAAGGCTCATAAAGTGACGCGCTATCCGCGCTCATTAAACTTGGGGGCTTCTTTAAACAAAAGCTTATTTATACGGGCTTCATGTGTTTGGGAACGTTGCAGAAAACAAAAAATTTCCTACGGTTTCACCAAGATCCATCTATGAGTTCATCTAGCAATGAGTGATCGGATTGCATCTACATACCTTTGTAGATCACGCGCGGAAGCGTTCAAAGAACGGGGATGAGGAAGTCGTACTCGACGTGATCCAAATCACCGGAGATCCTAGCGCCGAACGGACGGCACCTCCGTGTTCAACACACGTACGGTCAGCGTGACGTCTCCTCCTTCTTGATCCAGCAAGGGGGGAGGAGAGGTTGATGAAGATCCAGCAGCACGACGGCGTGGTGGTGGATGCAGGGGTCACCGCAGCAGGGCTTCGCCGTTCTACTAAGAGAGGGAGAGGTGTAGCAGGGGAGAGGGAGGCGCCAAGACTCAAGGGTGCGGATGCCCCTCCCTCCCCCCCTTTTATATAGGCCCCCTAGGGGGTGCGCCGGCCCTAGGAGATGGGATCTCCTAGGGGGGGCGGCGGCCAAGGGGTGGAGTGCCCCCCAAGCCAGGTGGGGCGCCCCTCCACCCTAGGGTTCCCAACCCTAGGCGCATGGGGTGGGCCAAGGGGGGCGCACCAGCCCACTATGGGCTGGTTCCCCTCCCCACTTTGGCCCATGGGGCCCTCCGGGATGGGTGGCCCCACCCGGTGGACCCCCGGGACCCTTCCGGTGGTCCCGGTACAATACCGGTGACCCCCGAAACTCTCCCGATGGCCGAAAGTGCACTTCCTATATATAATTCTTCACCTCCGGACCATTCCGGAACTCCTCGTGACATCCGGGATCTCATCCGAGACTCCTAACAACTTTCGGGTTACTGCATATTCATATCTCTACAACCCTAGCGTCACCGAACCTTAAGTGTGTAGACCTTACAGGTTCGGGAGACATGTAGACATGACCGAGATGGCTCTCCGGTCAATAACCAACAGCGGTATCTGTATACCCATGTTGGCTCCCACATGCTCCTCGATGATCTCATCAGATAAACCACGATGTCGAGGATTCAAGCAACCCCGTATACAATTCCCTTTGTCAATCGGTACGTTACTTGCCCGAGATTCGATCGTCGGTATCCCAATACCTCGTTCAATCTCGTTGCCGGCAAGTCACTTTACTTGTACCGTAATGCATGATCCCGTGACCAGACACTTGGTCACTTTGATCTCACTATGATGATGCATTACCGAGTGGGCCCAGAGATACCTTTCTGTTATTTGGAGTGACAAATCCCAGTCTTGATCCATGTCAACCCAACAGACACTTTCGGAGATACCCGTAGTATACCTTTATAGTCACCCAGTTACGTTGTGAAGTTTGGTACACCCAGAGCACTCCTACGGCATCTGGGAGTTACACGATCTCATGGTCTAAGGAAAAGATACTTGACATTGGAAAAACTCTAGCAAACGAACTATACAATCTTGTGCTAAGTTTAGGATTGGGTCTTGTCCATCACATCATTCTCCTAATGATGTGATCTCGTTATCAATGACATCCAATGTCCATAGTCAGGAAACCATGACTATCTGTTGATCAACGAGCTAGTCAACTAGAGGCTTACTAGGGACATGTTGGTGTCTATGTATTCACACATGTATTACGATTTTCGGGTAACACAATTATAGCATGAATAAAAGACAATTATCATGAACAAGGAAATATAATAATAATCCTTTTATTATTGCCTCTAGGGCATATTTCCAACAGTCTCCCACTTGCACTTGAGTCAATAATCTAGTTACATTGTGATGAATCGAACACCCATGGAATTCTGGTGTTGATCATGTTTTGCTCTAGGGAGAGGTTTAGTCAACGGATCTGCTACATTCAGGTCCGTATGTAGTTTACAAATATCTATGTCTCCATCTTGAACATTTTCACGAATGGAGTTGAAGCGACGCTTGATGTGCCTAGTCTTCTTGTGAAACCTGGGCTCCTTGGCAAGTGCAATAGCTCCAGTGTTGTCATAGAAGAGTTTGATCGGCCCTGACGCATTGGGTATGACTCCTAGGTCGGTGATGAAATCCTTCACCCAAATTGCTTCATGCGCTGCCTTCGAGGCTGCCATGTACTCCGCTTCACATGTAGATCCCGCCACGACGCTCTGCTTGCAACTGCACCAACTTACTGCCCCACCATTCAAAATATACACGTATCCGGTTTGTGACTTAGAGTCATCCAGATCTGTGTCGAAGCTAGCGTCGATGTAACCCTTTACGACGAGCTCTTCGTCACCTCCATAAACGAGAAACATTTCCTTAGTCCTTTTCAGGTACTTCAGGATATTCTTGACCGCTGTCCAGTGTTCCTTGCCAGGATTAATTTGGTACCTACCTACCAAACTTACAGCAAGGTTTACATCAGGTCTGGTACACAACATGGCATACATAATAGAACCTATGGCTGAGGCATAGGGGATGACACTCATCTCTTCTATATCTTCTGCCGTGGTCGGACATTGAGCTGAGCTTAATTTCACACCTTGCAACACAGGCAAGAACCCCTTCTTAGACTGATCCATATTGAACTTCTTCAATATCTTATCAAGGTATGTGCTTTGTGAAAGACCTATGAGGCGTCTTGATCTATCTCTATAGATCTTGATGCCTAATATATAAGCAGCTTCTCCAAGGTCCTTCATTGAAAAACTCTTATTCAAGTAGACCTTAATGCTGTCCAAAAGCTCTATATCATCTCCCATCAAAAGTATGTCATCTACATATAATATGAGAAATGCTACAGAGCTCCCACTCACTTTCTTGTAAACGCAGGCTTCTCCATAAGTCTGCATAAACCCAAACGCTTTGATCATCTCATCAAAGCGAATGTTCCAACTCCGAGATGATTGCACCAGCCCATAAATCGAGCGTTGGAGCTTGCACACCTTGTCAGCATTCTTAGGATCGACAAAACCTTCCGGCTGCATCATATACAATTCTTCCTTAAGGAAACCATTAAGGAATGCCGTTTTGACGTCCATTTGCCATATCTCATAATCATAGAATGCGGCAATTGCTAACATGATTCGGACGGACTTCAGATTCGCTACCGGTGAGAAAGTCTCATCGTAGTCAACCCCTTAAACTTGTCGATAACCCTTAGCGACAAGCCGAGCTTTATAGATGGTAACATTACCATCCGCATCTGCCTTCTTTATAAAGATCCATTTATTTTCTATGGCTCGCCGCTCAAGGGGCAAGTCAGTCAAAGTCCATACTTCGTTTTCATACATGGATCCTATCTCGGATTTCATGGCTTCCAGCCATTTGTCAGAATCCGGGCCCGCCATCGCTTCTTCATAGTTCAAAGGTTCACCGTTGTCTAACAACATGATTTCCAAGACAGGGTTGCCGTACCACTCTGGTGCGGAACGTGTCCTT
Organism: Triticum dicoccoides; assembly: GCF_002162155.2. Lineage (NCBI taxonomy): Eukaryota > Viridiplantae > Streptophyta > Magnoliopsida > Poales > Poaceae > Triticum > Triticum dicoccoides. Next base: position 93,084,841 of record NC_041392.1, on the reverse strand, counting down.
GTGGACCTACGAAGTTCAGTAGCAACTTGATCTGAAGTTTCATGATCATCATTAACTTCCTCTCTAGTCGGTGCAGGCACCTCAGGAACATTTTCTTGAGTTGCGCCATTTTCCGGTTCAAGAGGTAATACTTCATCAAGTTCTACTTTCCTCCCACTTACTTCTTTGGAGAGAAACTCCTTCTCTAGAAAGGATTCATTCTTGCAACAAAGATCTTGCCTTTGGATCTGAGGTAGAAGGTATACCCAATAGTTTCTTTAGGGTATCCTATGAAGACGCATTTTTTCGACTTGGGTTCGAGCTTTTCAGGTTGAAGTTTCTTGACATAAGCATCGCATCCCCAAACTTTTAGAAACGACATCTTAGGTTTCTTCCCAAACCATAATTCATACGGTGTCGTCTCAACGGATTTCGACGGAGCCCTATTTAAAGTGAATGCGGCAGTCTCTAAAGCATAGCCCCAAAATGATAGCGGTAAATCGGTAAGAGACATCATAGATCAAACCATATCTAATAGAGTGCGATTACGACGTTCGGACACACCATTACGCTGAGGTGTTCCAGGCGGCGTCAGTTGTGAAACTATTCCACATTTTCTTAAGTGTGTGCCAAAATCGTGACTCAAGTATTCTCCTCCATGATCTGATCACAAGAACTTGATTTTCCTGTCACGTTGATTCTCAACCTCACTCTGAAATTCCTTGAACTTTTCAAAGGTCTCAGACTTGTGTTTCATTAAATAGACATACCCATATCTACTCAAGTCATCAGTGAGAGTGAGAACATAACGATAGCCACCGCGAGCCTCAACACTCATTGGACCGCACATATAAGTATGTATGATTTCCAATAAGTTGGTTGCTCTCTCCATTGTTCCTGAGAACGGAGTCTTGGTCATTTTACCCATGAGGCATGGTTCGCATGTGTCAAATGATTCGTAATCAAGAGACTCTGAAAGTCCATCTGCATGGAGCTTCTTCATGTGTTTGACACCTATGTGACCAAGGCGGCAGTGCCACAAGTATGTGGGACTATCATTATCAACCTTACATCTTTTGGTACTCACACTATGAATATGTGTAGCATTACGCTCGAGATTCATTAAGAATAAACCATTCACCATCGGAGCATGACCATAAAACATATCTCTCATATAAATAGAACAACCATTATTCTCGGATTTAAATGAGTAGCCATCTCGTATTAAACGAGATCCTGATACAATGTTCATGCTCAAACTTGGCACTAAATAACAATTATTGAGGTTCAAAAGTAATCCCGTAGGTAAATGTAGAGGTAGCGTGCCGACGGCGATCACATCGACCTTGGAGCCATTCCCGACGCGCATCGTCACCTCGTCCTTCGCTAGTCTCCGCTTATTCCGCAGCTCCTGCTTTGAGTTACAAATGTGAGCAACCGCACCGGTATCAAATACCCAGGAGCTACTACAAGTACTGGTAAGGTACACATCAATTACATGTATATCACATATACCTTTCATGATGCCGGCCTTCTTGTCCGCTAAGTATTTGGGGCAGTTCCGCTTCCAGTGACCACTTCCCTTGCAATAAAAGCACTCAGTCTCGGGCTTGGGTCCATTCTTTGGCTTCTTCCCGACAGCTTGCTTACCGGGCGCGGCAACTCCCTTGCCGTCCTTCTTGAAGTTCTTCTTACCCTTGCCCTTTTTGAACTTAGTGGTTTTATTCACCATCAACACTTGATGTTCCTTTTTGACTTCTACCTCTGCTGATTTCAGCATTGCAAATACTTCAGGAATGGTCTTTTCCATCCCCTGCATATTGAAGTTCATCACAAAGCTCTTGTAGCTCGGTGGAAGCGACTGAAGGATTCTGTCAATGACCGCATCATCCGGGAGATTAACTCCCAGATGAGTCAAGCGGTTATGTAACCCTGACATAGTGAGTATGTGCTCACTGACAGAAATATTTTCCTCCATCTTACAGCTGAAGAACTTGTCGGAGACTTCATATCTCTCGACCCGGGCATGAGCTTGAAAAACCATTTTCAGCTCTTCGAACATCTCATATGCTCCGTGTCTCTCAAAACGTTTTTGGAGCCCCGGTTCTAAGCTGTAAAGCATGCCACACTGAACGAGGGAGTAATCATCGGTACGTGTCTACCAAGCGTTCATAACGTCTTGTTCTGCAGGGAGAACAGGTGCTTCACCTAGCGGTGCTTGTAGGACATAATCTTTCTTGGGAGCTATGAGGATGATCCTCAGGTTCCGGATCCAGTCTGTATAGTTGCTGCCATCGTCTTTCAGCTTGGTTTTCTCTAGGAACGCGTTGAAGTTGAGGACAACATTGGCCATTTGATCTACAATACATGTTGTAAAGATTTTAGACTAAGTTCATGATAATTAAGTTCATCTAAATCAAATTATTCAATGAACTCCCACTCAGATAGACATCCCTCCAGTCATCTAAGTATAACATGATCCGAGTTAACTAGGCCGTGTCCGATCATCACGTGAGACGGACTAGTCAACATCGATGAACATCTTCATGTTGATCGTATCTTCTATACGACTCATGCTCGACCTTTCGGTCTTCTGTGTTCCGAGGCCATGTCTGTACATGCTAGTCTCGTCAAGTCAACCTAAGTTTTTGCATGTGTAAATCTGTCTTACACCCGTTGTATGTGAACGTTGGAATCTATCACACCCGATCATCACGTGGTGCTTCGAAACAACGAACTATCGCAACGGTGCACAGTTAGGGGGAACACTTTCTTGGAATTATTATGAGGGATCATCTTATTTACTACCGTCGTTCTAAGTAAACAAGATGCAAAAACATGATAAACATCACATGCAATCAAATAATAATAGTGACATGATATGGCCAATATCACATAGCTCCTTTGATCTCCATCTTGGGGCTCCATGATCATCTTGTCACCGGCATGACACCATGATCTCCATCATCATGATCTCCATCATCGTGTCTCCATGAAGTTGCTCGCCAACTATTACTTCTACTACTATGGCTAACACGTTTAGCAATAAAGTAAAGTAATTTACATGGCGTTTCTCAATGACACGCAGGTCATACAAAAATAAAGACAACTCCTATGGCTCCTGCCGGTTGTCATACTCATCGACATGCAAGTCGTGATTCCTATTACAATAGCATGAACATCTCATACATCACATATATATCATTCATCATTCATCACAACTTTGGCCATATCACATCACAAAGCACTTGCTGCAAAAACAAGTTAGACGTCCTCTAATTGTTGCTGCAAGTTTTACGTGGTTGCAATAGGGTTCTAGCAAGAACGTTTTCTTACCTACATGAAAGCCACAACGTGATTTGTCAACTTCTATTTACCCTTCATAAGGACCCTTTTCATCGAATCCGCTCCAACTAAAGTGGGAGAGACAGACACCCGCCAGCCACCTTATGCAACTAGTGCATGTCAGTCGGTGGAACCGGTCTCACGTAAGCGTACGTGTAAGGTTGGTCCGGGCCGCTTCATCCCACAATACCATTGAAGCAAAATAAGACTAGTAGCGGCAAGAAAGTTGACAACATCTACGCCCACAACAAATTGTATTCTACTTGTGCAAAAGGAACTACGCATAGACCTAGCTCATGATGCCACTGTTGGGGAACGTTGCAGAAAACAAAAATTTTCCTACGGTTTCACCAAGATCCATCTATGAGTTCATCTAGCAACAAGTGATCGAATTGCATCTACATACCTTTGTAGATCACGCGCGGAAGCGTTTAAAGAACGAGGATGAGGAAGTCGTACTCGACGTGATCCAAATCACCGGAGATCCTAGCGCCGAACGGACGGCACCTCCATGTTCAACACACGTACGGTCAGCGTGACGTCTCCTCCTTCTTGATCTAGCAAGGGGGGAGGATAGGTTGATGAAGATCCAGCAGCACGACGGCGTGGTGGTGGATGCAGGGGTCACCGCAGCAGGGCTTCACCGTTCTACTACGAGAGGGAGAGGTGTAGCAGGGGAGAGGGAGGCGCCAAGACTCAAGGGTGCGGCTGCCCCTCCCTCCCCCCCTTTTATATAGGCCCCCTAGGGGATGCGCCGTCCCTAGGAGATGGGATCTCCTAGGGGGGCGGCGGCCAAGGGGTGGAGTGCCCCCCAAGCCAGGTGGGGCGCCCCCCACCCTAGGGTTCCCAACCCTAGGCGCATGGGGTGGGCCAAGGGGGGCGCACCAGCCCACTATGGGCTGGTTCCCCTCCCCACTTTGGCCCATGGGGCCCTCCGTGATGGGTGGCCCCACCCGGTGGACCCCCGGGACCCTTCCGGTGGTCCCGGTACAATACCGGTGACCCCCGAAACTCTCCCGATGGCCGAAACTGCACTTCCTATATATAATTCTTCATCTCCGGACCATTCCAGAACTCCTCGTGATGTCCGGGATCTCATCCGGGACTCCGAACAACTTTCGGGTTACTGCATATTCATATCTCTACAACCCTAGCGTCACGGAACCTTAAGTGTGTAGACCTTACGGGTTCGGGAGACATGTACACATGACCGAGATGGCTCTCCGGTCAATAACCAACAGCGGGATCTGGATACCCATGTTGGCTCCTGCATGCTCCTCGATGATCTCATCGGATGAACCACGATGTCGAGGATTCAAGCAACGCCGTATACAATTCCCTTTGTCAATCGGTACGTTACTTGCCCGAGATTCGATCGTCGGTATCTCAATACCTTGTTCAATCTCGTTGCCGGCAAGTCACTTTACTCGTACCGTAATGCATGATCCCGTGACCAGACACTTGGTCACTTTGAGCTTATTATGATGATGCATTACTGAGTGGGCCCAGAGATACCTTTCCGTTATACGGAGTGACAAATCCCAGTCTTGATCCGTGTCAACCCAACAGACACTTTCGGAGATACCCGTAGTATACCTTTATAGTCACCCAGTTACGTTGTGACGTTTGGTACACCCAAAGCACTCCTACGGCATCCGGGAGTTACACGATCTCATGGTCTAAGGAAAAGATACTTGACATTGGAAAAACTCTAGCAAACGAACTATACGATCTTGTGCTAAGTTTAGGATTGGGTCTTGTCCATCACATCATTCTCCTAATGATGTGATCCCGTTATCAATGACATCCAATGTCCATAGTCAGGAAACCATGACTATCTGTTGATCAACGAACTAGTCAACTAGAGGCTTACTAGGGACATGTTGGTGTCTATGTATTCACACATGTATTATGATTTCCGGATAACACAATTATAGCATGAATAAAAGACAATTATCATGAACAAGGAAATATAATAATAATCCTTTTATTATTGCCTCTAGGGCATATTTCCAACATCATGCCCAACACATGTGCCACACTTCCGCATGTACCTTTTATTCACCATTATTTGCATCGACATGACTTAAGTTTTGGCCAAGCTGGGTTGTCTGGCTCCTGTGCTTACCCCTACGTTCTCGATTGTTCGGCTAGGTGGTAAAGGGAGCACCTCTGCGATTGTTACTGCCGGGTCAGCCGGATGTGTACCTCACACTGGGTGAAGCCGAAAGCTAGCGTTCTTAAGGGAATATTCGGTCAGTGAACTAAAGATGATCTTTTTTTCACTTATTTATCTATACGCCCCCAGATGTTTTTCCTGCGTCTCTTTTCGCAGAACGGACATGCACTGTAGGGCATGCCTCCCAGGGAAAGGAACCCCTAACGGAACTATTCTCCCTGGAAGATGTTTCTTACTAACCATGTAATATAACATAACTAGTTGGGCACTTGTCTGTTCAAGCACTAATGAACCCTACGCCTGGTCTCCATGCATACCCCGGTTCTTATATAACCACGAGGGTATTCGGACACACTCCGGACCGTCAGGCCCCGAGGTTGAAGCGAAAAGGTCGGCCATGACAAACAATCTCCAATCCGGCTAGAAGGCATTACACATGTCAATTGAAATTACATAGTCAATCTGACTGATTGTATTCCTCTTCAATACCATCTAACAGGCTGTCTAGCTTACATTCCTGTTGGGAATACTTTGCGGCCAATTCTACTTGGCCGTATACTAAGCTCACAGGGATCTCCTTCCCATCGGGCCCCACGGGTCTGACCTCGGCCATGCGGTTTGGGTCAGCCTTCATGTACCGCGTCTTCACCATGGCCCAGGCCTCCCTGGCGCCTTGACGGCAGGCCGACATCTTCCACAATAGGAAGCGCCGCCGCGCTCCCTTCAACTTCTCTACAAGCTCTCCAAGGCCTTCGGGCATGGAGACGGATGGCCACAAGGCCTGGGCGACACCTTGCATCACCTGCCGAACTCGCTCGTGCAGTTGTGAGAGCTCGGGAAGAAGGTCACCCGTAGAACCGGGCATTTCCTCTGCAGGATGACCTGTTAGCATACCTACAGACATTACTCTGTTAGTCGACTTCCTCACCGAACTCTTTTTTCAAAGTTCGTTTAAGCACTTACTAAATATGCTGCGTCGAAGCCGCTGATTCTCCTTAACGGAGTCCAACAGCTAGGCACGAACATCCTTCAGTTCAACGCCCAACTTGGTGTTGGTATCTTGGATATCGTTCTTCTCCCCCTCACCTTTGTTAGCACACTCTCACCAGCCTTCAGCTGGCGTAGGAGTTGTTGCTTTTCCGGATTTAATCCGGCGCCATCTGCAATTTCATTTGTCAGATTTGCACCCATGCCGCACTTCGCAAAATACTTATCTTTCGAAGCGAATATTACCAGAGGGGGTCTCCTTGGGCTCCCCTGCCGCGGCTAGTGCGGCCTCAAGTTGGGCTTTGCACTCTTCCAGCTCCTGGGACAGTAGGGAATTCTTTTCTGTAAGAACCTGCATAACAAATGATCCTTAAATCAGTTATTCTAACTATTTCAAGTCTCGGGGGCTACTGGTATATATATAATTACCAAAATTTTCTTACCCGTATGTCTTTTACATACTGCTCCGTGGCTCTGGCTAGACCATTTTGAGTGGCACGGAGGTACGCATCTCCCGAATTGAAGGCATCCAATGCCTCTTGGGAGAAACAAGCGTCGCGAAGAACTGTCCGGCGACGCCTGTGGTTCATGGCACTCTCCACCTCGGAATTGGTGGCAGATATCCTATCCGCATCCTCTGTCGGAGGAGCGTCCGGTGCGCGCCTTGTGTTCGCCTCCGCTTCCGGATATAGTCCGGCGAGGTCTCTTCGTCCTGAAGAGAGCAGGAGCGTTAATATGCCTTGAAGGAATAGAACTTGGGAATAAGATGGCGCGTTATACCTTTGAGCCGGCGTCTCAGTCCGGACCGCACTTCTTTTCAGCCCGCGGGGCCTTGCCGCCCCTCGTTGGCTAGTCGCCGCAGGCTCGGCCTCCCGTCTCAAGGACCTCCCCTGCCAAACGCAGTTGTCAAACGGCAATCGAAAACACGCGAGGATAGATCCCTTTTCAAAGTGCTGGGACTTCGGTCTCAGTTACCTGTGAGGCTGGGAGTAGCCCTGGGTAATCGACCGTAATGGCCACCAATGCGTTGTCCCTGCTCAATTGATGAAATACCCCATCAATCAGCTCCACAGATAAGTGCGGATCCTCTTGAGAGGCCGGGTTGAGAGACCGTCCCGGATCCTCGGGTTGTGGAGGAGGGCTGTTTATTTCTTTAACAGCCTGCCGCAGTTCCCGCGTTGAAGTCGTTAGACTGAATATTTAACGATTGGGATATAAAACGGATGGGCAAGTAAAAGTGTCCACTTACCCAACTTGGGGGATTGTACATAGAAAATCCACCCCGTGGGTTGACGCGGAGAAATTCCTCCTCTTCTCCCTTGTACAAAGCGGACAAGATCTTTATTAGAGCGGCAGCCGAATCCGGCCCCTTATGGCCATGGCGGGTGGCGTCGTCCTCCTCGTTGAAGTCCCACATGGGGTGGCTTCTATACTGGAGCGGCTGCACCCCCTCGCATGATGCATACGGCTATGACCCCGATCATGGTCAGTCCGGAATGAGCTAACAATCTTATCCGGCCCATCAGGTAAAGAACATCCTTGTCGCTTTCCCTCTGAGGGCTCCGTGGACGCCGGCTTAGGCGCTTCTTTAGGGGAGCACTGTCGAACTCAGGGAGGCCGATCCGGACAGGATCCGGCAGCGGGACGTCCTCTATATAAAATCATTCCGAAGGCCAGTCCTCGGACGCCTTCTTTGGGGTTCCGGATAGATATCCGGTCCCGGCGATGCGTCACACTTCGGCTCCGCCCACTTGATATATTGACCCCTTCTGAGAACGGGGCACAAGGCAAAATAGCCTTTTCCACAGCGCAAAATGAGCCTTGCAGCCCAAAAATAGCTCGCAAAGGGCTACGAAGCCCGCGATATGCAATATGGAGGCAGGCGTGAGGTTGTGCAGCTGGAGGCCATAGAACTCCAGGAGCCCCCAGAGAAATGGATGAATAGGAAATCCGAGCCCTCTTACTAAGTAAGGGACAAGGCATACCCGCTCTCCTTTGGAGGGATTGGGGGCGCTCTCCGCTTGCTCTCCGCCATTATAGGTGGCAAGTCCGGCTCGAATCGGGACCATATAGGCCGGGGGGAGAAATCCCTTGGTCTGGAGAGTCACTAGCTCGCTGTGCGGGATGCAACATCTCTCCCAATCTCCAGGCTAAGGGCTGGAAGGGCGAGAGGAGGAGCTGCAGCAGCTGGCCATGATAGAATGGACCTCTGTCGGATACGCTCTGATGAATACTCGCGAAGGGGAGAACGTGTGGTTTGGATCTAAATCCTCATCCCCTTAAATAGGAGGCTCATTCACGCCGCTAGGGGTGTAAATATAAAAACACACTGACTTTTCGTATTCGTTTGACACGTGGAAGACGGCCATTATTGGGCGTAGAAGCCAAGGAGCGCTACATTTACAAGAAACCGGACATTATTCGACAGGTACACGGAAATTGGAGGAGAACCCGCCTTGCAATGCCGAAGACAATCTACGCGCCAGACTCGTCGTCATTGAAGCCTGGTTCGGGGGCTACTGAGGGAGTCCTGGATTAGGGGGTGTCCGGATAGCCGGACTATACCTTCGGCCGGACTCCTGGACTATGAAGATACAAGATTGAAGACTTTGTCCCGTGTCCGGAAGGGACTTTCCTTGGCGTGGAGTGCAAGCTTGGCGATACGGATATGTAGATCTCCTACCATCGTAACCAACTCTGTGTAACCCTAGCCCTCTCCGGTGTCTATATAAACCTGAGGGTTTTAGTCCGTACGAACAACAATCATACCATAGGCTAGCTTCTAGGGTTTAGCCTCTCTGATCTCGCGGTAGATCTACTCTTGTACTACCCATATCATCAATATTAATCAAGCAGGACGTAGGGTTTTACCTCCATCAAGAGGGCCCGAACATGGGTAAAACATTGTGTCCCCTGCCTCCTGTTACCATCCGCCTAGACACACAGTTCAGGACCCCCTACCCAAGATCCACCGGTTTTGACACCGACAAATACCAAGTTCGTATGGACTGAGGAATGTGAGGCCAGTTTCCAGGAGTTGAAGAATAGTTTGGTTACATCACCCGTGTTGATTTTGCCAGATCAGACCAAGGATTATGAGGTGTATTGCGACGCTTCACGTCGAGGACTTGGAGCAGTGCTTATGCAGGAAGGAAGAGTTGTTTCCTATGCCTCACGACTGCTCAAGCCCCATGAGTTGAATTATGCTACGCATGATTTGGAGTTAGCAGCCGTAGTGCATGCATTGAAAACCTGGAGACACTTTCTCATTGGAAATCATTGTGAGGTGTACACAGATCACAAGAGTTTAAAGTATATTTTCATGCAGAAGGAGTTGAATCTCAGACAAAGAAGATGGTTGGAGCTCATCAAGGATTATGATATGAGATTGCCTTATCACCCCGGAAAGGCTAACATAGTAGCTGATGCGCTGAGTCGTAAGAGCCATGTCAACACACTAATGACGGGAGATTTACCAAGGGAGTTAGCCGAGAATCTTCATGAGCTATGTAGCCACATTGGAGATTCAGTCTACTTTGATGGATAAGATCAGAGAAGCTCAAAAGACTGACAAGGAGATTGCTTCTATTAAAGAGAAAATGAACAAAGGAAAAGCTAAAGGATTTCGTGAGGATGATCACGATACCTTATGGTTCAAAGACCGTGTTTATGTGCCTAATGATTCGGAGATCAGGAAGTTGATTCTGCAAGAGGCCCATGATTCACCATATTCGATTCACCCAGGAAATACCAAGATGTATTTGGATTTGAAGGATATTTTCTGGTGGACCGGAATGAAGAAGGATATTGCGGAATACATAGCAGTTTGTGATGTATGTCAGAGAGTAAAGGCAGAGCATCAGAAGCCAGCAGGATTGCTACAGCCATTGCCGATACCCGAATGGAAGTGGGATAAGTTAGGCATGGATTTTATTACAGGATTTCCCAGAACACGTTCAGGCTATGACTCGATTTGGGTTGTAGTCGATCGTTTAACAAAGGTAGCTCATTTCATCCCAGTGAAGACTACCTATACCAGTGCTAAGTTAGCAAAGATATACATGACCAGGATCGTATGTCTGCATGGAGTTCCAAGGAGCATTGTATCAGATAGAGGAACTCAGTTTACCTCAAAGTTCTGGAATCAGTTGCACGAAACTTTGGGTACCAGGCTAGAGTTCAGTACAGCTTTCCATCCGCAGACAGATGGACAGACCGAGAGAGTCAATCAGATTTTGGAGGATATGCTGAGAGCTTGTGCGCTAGATTACGGATCTAGTTGGGACGAGAATTTGCCATATGCAGAGTTCTCTTATAACAACATTTATCAATCTAGTTTGAAGATGACCCCTTTCGAAGCCTTGTAAGGAAGGAGGTGCAGGACCCCATTATCGTGGGATGATGTTGGAGACCGCCAGTTGGTTGGACCGGATCTGATTAAGGAGTCTGAACAGAAAGTAAAATTGATTCACGATAGGCTCAAGGTAGCCCAATCCAGGCAGAAGAGCTACGCAGATTATAAACGCAAGGAGACAGTTTACGAAGTCGGAGATCGAGTTTATCTTCGAGTATCTCCACTTCGAGGAGTTAAGCGTTTTGGAGTTAAGGGAAAGCTAGCGCCACATTTTGTAGGCCCATACAAGGTTCTGGAGCGTATGGGAGAAGTAGCTTATAAGTTGGAATTTCCCAAAGGATTGTCAGGAGTTCACGACATGTTCCATGTTTCCCAGTTGAAGAAGTGCCACGCCGAGATGGCTGATATACCACTGAGAGACATAGTACAGCTGGAAGTGATTCAGTTAGACAGTGATTTAACCTATGAGGAGAAACCAGTCAAGATTCTTGAGTATGCCAGCCGAGTCACCCGCAGCAAGGTTATTATGTTTTGTAAAATACAGTGGAGCCACTACACGGAGGATGAAGCCACCTGGGAACGAGAGGAAGAATTTCTGAAGGACCACCCTCACCTATTTTCTAGCCAACCCAAATCTCGAAGGCGAGATTCATCTTAAGGGGGGTAGGTTTGTAACATCCCAAATTTTCAATTTGGAATGTTATACACTAGATCATCACTGCATATCATATTTTAATTGCATTTTGGTTGATCCTAGAAATTCTACGCAACTCAGGGACCCTCGGAGAGAGTCGGGGATTTCGTTATTTTCATATTTGAGTTTTCTCAAATTTTGAAAACAGGATCATTTGATTTTATTTATTTTTTCTTCAATTATTTCTATTACAAAAAAATGAGAGAGGGAATAAAATGACTTTCACAAAATAAAGAAATATTGAGGATTTAATAAAAAAATCAAATAAGATTTTATTTGGATTTATTTGATATTTTATTTGAATTTAGGAAAAATGCACATTTTTCAAAATTGCATTTAGGCCCCAAATAAATGTTCATCCTGTGCGGCTTGATTTCTGAAGCCGGAGAAATTTTATTTCGGAATTTTTGGAGTCCGTTTAGTAGTCCTTTTGTTTATTTATGAGCATAATTATTTTTTTTAAAAAAATCGAACCAACCTATTGGGCCGTGTCCGACCGGACACCCAGCCCGGCCGGCCTTATAAGCCGGAGGAGCCCAGCCGAGCCGCCCCCAAACCCTAGAGCCGACCCCCGCCGCCCCTGCCGCCGCCGCGCCGCCGCCCCGCCGCGCCGCCGCATTGCCCCGTCGCCGGAGCCGCAGCCCGCCGCCTCACCTCGCCGGTGGTTGACCCGGCCGCCGGTTTTTTCTCGAAAAACCGTTCGGTTTTCCGTTGGTTTTTCGTTCGGTTTTTTAGATCCGTTTTTTCTAGATCGGTTTTTTCTTCCGGTTTAGTTAATTAGCGAGCTTTCGCTCGTTCGTTCGTTTTAATGAACGAGTTCATCATCTAGATCCAGATAATAAATGTTCGTTCGTTAATCTGTTCGTCGTATTTCTTTTTTTCGATTAAATCCGCGATTTTTCCGATCGCGATTCCTGATCCGATTTTCGTTTTAGTATAACTTTTCGCTCGTTTATCGGAATCAGGCGATTCAAGCGCCTAGAGTTTCGTCTCGAAACCCTCTTTCGGTTTAACCAACTCAAGCAAGTTTTTGCATCTGTAAAAATTGCCCTAGATCCAAAATAGTAAACGAAGCCATTTTCTTTTGCCGTTTGTCTTTCGTTGCTTCGTTCGATTTGGTTCTTTTTGCCAACCGGAGTTCTTAAGTTGAACTTTCTGATTTTATTTATTTTGTCTTCAATTATTTCTATTACAAAAAGATGAGAGAGGGAATAAAATGACTTTCCCAAAATAAAGAAATATTGAGAATTTAATAAAAAAATCAAATAAGATTTTATTTGGATTTATTTGCTATTTTATTTGAATTTAGGAAAAATGCACGTTTTTCAAAATTGCATTTAGGCCCCAAATAAATGTTCCTCCTGTGCGGCTTGATTTTAGAAGCCGGGGAAAATTTATTTCGGGATTTTTGGAATCCGTTTAGTAGTCCTTTTGTTTTCTTTCTGAGCGTAATTTTTTTTAAAAGTCAAACCGACCTATCGGGCCGTGTCCGACCCGGACACCCAGCCCGGCCGGCCTTATAAGCCAGAGGAGCCCAGCCGAGCTGCCCCCAAACCCTAGCGCCAACCCTCGCCACCGCCGCTAGGCCGCCGGGCTGCCGCATCGCCCCGCCGCCGGAGCCGCCGCCCGCCGCCTCGCCTCGCCAGAGGTTGACCCTGCCCTGTCGCCGGTTTTTTCTCAAAAAACCGTTCAGTTTTCCGTTTGGTTTTCCGTCGGTTTTTTGTTCGGTTTTTTTAGATCCGCTTTTTCTAGATCGGTTTTTTCTTCCGGTTTAGTTAATTAGCGAGTGTTCGCTCATTCGTTCGTTTTAACAAACGCGTTTATCGTTTAGATCCAGATAATGAACGTTCGTTCGTTAATCTATTCATCGTTTTTCTTATTCTCGGATTTAATCCGTGATTTTTCCGATCGCGATTCTTGATCCGATTTTCGTTTTAGTATAACTTTTCGCTCGTTTATCGGAATTAGGTGATTCAAGCGCCTGGAGTTTCGTCTCGAAACCCTCTTTCCGTTTAACCAACTCAAGCAAGTTTTTGAATCTGTAAAAATTGCCCTAGATCCAGAATAGTAAACGAAGCCTATTTCTTTTGCGTTTGTCTTTCGTTGCTTCGTTCGATTTGGTTCTTTTTGCCAACCAGAGTTCTTAAGTTGAACTTTCTGGTTAGATCTCTTACTTGAGTTTTACCTGTGCATTAGTTAAGCACTTGTTGTATGCTTGTTTGTTTGCGATAGAGTACCCGGAGTGCGCCGCTTGCTACTTCGAATCGCTAGGTTTTGCGGATCATCAGCAAAGCAAGTAACACTTTGATCATACCTCCTACTACCCAGTTTTTATTGCATTAGATCAACCCTCACACATTGCATGATTAGGATCTAATTAAATAGTGGGTTTGGGAAGTAGATGAGGTAGTACCTATCACCTGTTTATTATCAAACCTTTGGGAGTTACTTCTACGTTTGCTTATTATGCCATGCTATGCTAGTAGACGTGGATTGGGTGAGTGAAATCCATGACAGATGTGAGTTTGTTAAATTAATGGTTTATCTAAGGTGGCAACTTAAATACACATCTGGGTGGATTGAGGCACCTGGGTATTCCAGCGATTGTCTGTTTTTCTTTTGGACCGCCACCCAGGCTCAAAGGAATCATGAGATTATTCATGCTAGAAACTTTCGTGTGCAACCACAAGCTACTATGGGCTCTAGCATAGTTGAGTAAGTTGTGCGAACTCTTATAGTGGTTGACTAGCAGATGTAGGGGAAAGTAAGTGTAACGGTCTACCCGATCGTAAGGTGCTAGCGCTTCTGAAAGACTATGTCTCGGTCATCCGTTTCTCAAACACCATGTAGTGCGAGAATCCCAACGGAGGAAATCGAGTCTTGTGGGGAAAAATGCGCAAACCTCTGCAGAGTGTATAGACTAATCATGGTTAGCCATGTCCCCGGTTATGGACATCTTGAGTATCTTGTACTTGGATTATCATGTGAATCTCATCATGTTACTCTAATTAAATTTGTTGGGTTTTTAATGATGATGTTTAATTGGGATTGAGAGCGTGTCTACACTCTTAATGTTTAACAACCACCATGATAGTTAAATAAAATTTATTCCTTTGCAGTAGGAAAAATTGGCTTTACGCAAAACTGTAACCATAGAGCTTTCCACCAGCCAAATATGCATGTAGGATAGTCTTATTCCTTTCATTGTTCTCTATGTGTTACATTGCCAGCATATTCCATGTGCTGACCCGTTTCGGGCTGCAACGTTCATGTTACAGACTTTTCAGACGATGAGTAAGGTGCCTTTTAGGTCGTGGTTCTATACTCAGTGTTGCCGTTGGAGTTGATGGACTCACTTATCTTCCATGCCTTCCGCTCTTATCGTTATTAGATGGCCTTAAGCCATATTTATGGTAATAAGTTGTCTTTTGAGACACTCGATGTAATAAGTGTGTGATTGCTACTCTATTATAAATCATTCAAGTACTGTGTGGTGTCAGCATTACTGACCCAGGGATGACACCGGAGCATAGAGATTGGACCGTTTGAGGTCTGCTCGCTACAATTGACATCTTTTTGTACCTAGGATTAGGTATGTAGATATTTAACAATATACAATTATATTGTCCATTTTTATATCACCAACAAAAATCTAGTGACAAATTGCCTTTTAGTGCAGGAATTTGTCCCATGGCACATGTAAGATGGATAATAGTGTTACCATATGTTTATTCTTCTTATTTTCTATAGACCAATTGTTATATGTAGGCAAATGATTATTTGTAATAGTTATAACTTATATTACAACAATTTTTATTTTTGAAAAATCTTTATTCTTGTGTAGTTTTGGGGGACAACCAAACGTATCACCACTGTAAAATGAACAAAAAAATGGGTTTATGCATATGAAGGTAAAAATGTTCGTGAAGCAACTATAATTTCTTATTTGCGACAAGCACAACCTAGATCTAGAAATGCCTAAGAAGCCCAAGGAGAATGGAGGCAAATATGTTTGCAAGCCAACCCGAGGTACAACATAACTTGTTTTCTCCGACCCGGTAAAGTGCAATCCTCACCTCTTCAGGTGAGAGTATGCGCAGAAATTTTGGAGTGGGAAGATCCATGGGCCCATTTTCCTAATTTAGGGGTTTGTCTTAAGCTCATAGCTATTTTATTTCTCTAATATTAATACTACTAGTCGTCAACCCGTGCATTTGCACGGGCTAGTCCTATTCTACATAACATTATTATTTGGTCATGTATCAATAGCTTTGGTTGACTTTGATTTTCTATTCATGAATTGTTCATATGAGATTGTAAACTTGTAAGCTAACTTTATAACTTTAGTTTTTTAAAAAGTACTACTAAGAACATCTAAGTCTTTTTTTCCGCAAAAAAACATGCAAGTGTTTACCTTCATATAAAAAAGCTTGGAGAAATGCCATCTGTATCCCAATCCATATTCTAACTTAAATGGGTTAAACCTACGTAGGTGTGCATGCCCACGTATGTGGATGTACCTTTTGTGAATGGTGATGAATTCCAATACCAGAATCCTATTTAGGATTGATAAGAAATATATGTGCATCTAAATTAAGGTAAATTTCTACAACATAGTTGCAACATGGTTAGTTACACTTCCATTCGTGAAAGAAAAAAATATTTTGCAAAACCTCTAGTAGTGGTTAGCACTAACTTTTTGGGTTAAAGACTCCAGGGGTAATGAAATCAAATTCACATTTAGGGAAATTTGTCTTAGTGTTTAACCGAGGATATAATCGATAACCATACTGTCCTTATTGTGACCTCGACAATGTCGTATAAATTCAAGTGGAATGGAATGGTTAGATGAATTCTAGTCGTCAACATGTGCTTCCGCGGGGGCGCTAGTATTTTCTAAAAAGGATAAATGAATATATTAAAAGCATTATTTCTTAGATACACAATGTTTAGAGGTAGAAAATATAATATAAGACTTTTGAAGGATTCATATTGTAAACATGTAAAGTTCGGTTTGTTGAAAAAGAATGCAATTTTGACATCCTAAGTGCTATGAAAATGGTTCCAAATTCATAAAAACCACAAAAAAAACTTGCTATATGTCAGAAAATAGAAACCACAAGGAGAAATTTATTACTACACCATAGAATAATTTGAGAAAACTTGATCATAGAGGTTAGAATATTCTAGCTCAGCATCGGAGACCATAGCTTGTCAACACATAAGAGACTATGACATGAGAGACAGTTCCTTTGGCAGTGTGTGAGCTTCTCATTCCTACCCAAGGACATTGACATGTACCTGTTTGTATATAGCTCATCGGAATGAGAATATCTATCTCTGTGAAGTGATTTTTCCTGATAGTTAGGATAGTGTCATAACAAAGCTGATAAGTTGTTAGATTTTTGTCCGGGATGACTCGTGATATTTAACCTGCAAACATAATAAATAATAATCTACAAACTTCAGGACTAATACTGGTTATTTTCAAGAAGAAATTCTGTACTAACATTGCTCGGTCGGCTTCATTTCAACAACTTCAAAATTAGGAGGTCCTAATATAGAGCATCTAGAAATAGAAATTATGTACCATTCCGTATGGATTATCTATCGATTTATTAAATCGTATCTATATGTGTGTACCAAGACAAAATAAAATGGAAGCACAATACAAAAATTTCAAAGAAAATAATAAGCTAAGCTGACATCTGTAATCATGGATTTCTGCTCAGACCTCGTTGCGTATAGAAATTTATTGCTACAATCACAGAGTTCTGCTCAGCACAACGCCAATCCACACCTCATCGCAATCAATGGGTTCTATGAAATCTTTACTTCGATCTCATTTCTCTGTTGGCAAATCTATTTATGTTTCAGCAAAATTTTGCATGTAAAGGTATTGGGTTACCTGATGATTTTCAAATCGACATGAACTCTAGTTGCAGCAGTAGATGATACAGCATGAGTACGCTT
Organism: Triticum dicoccoides; assembly: GCF_002162155.2. Taxonomy (NCBI): domain Eukaryota; kingdom Viridiplantae; phylum Streptophyta; class Magnoliopsida; order Poales; family Poaceae; genus Triticum; species Triticum dicoccoides. The sequence goes on along the minus strand of NC_041392.1, from coordinate 93,067,330 downwards.
ATATACTTGATATTTACATTCTAATAGAATAAATATTAACATAAAAATACTTACATTCTATTAATATAAATCCACAGCTTTCAAATTTCTGACAGCTATTAATGTTACTATGACTACACAGTCCAAAGAATCCTCGTCAATTTTTTGACCTTCTCACATTAATGTCTTGATCCCTTTATATTCCAAGACTCGTAACTATTAGCAACCATGGTACTTGTAGTCATTTAGTTTCTTTCAATATATCACTCAATTCGAATCACAATAATCTTGAATCTTTGAAATCCCATGAGTTGTCTACGCTTCTTCAGCAAGTCCGATGTAAGTTGCTATGACAACTATATCTCATGAATAAAAAGTGGTGTTAATAAGTAATAAACCAGAGCTCTTACTATTTAAGAACGTGAGCAGCAGTAATCAGATCCAATCCAAGTATAATAGTAGAAAAACAAACTGATCTTGCTGCGTGTCGCTTTTGACCATTCCTTCAGAATAGCCAGTGTCCGAATTCAATCAACTACAGTGGGCAAGATATTAAAAAAATTGTAATCAATACTTGCTAGATCAAGTACATAATGCAAGAATAAACATACATGAAGATCTGAACGTGCAGAAGTCGTATGAAGAGCCATGTATAGCCACTAATTCTTTAGAGAGAGAGAGAGATGAGGGCCGATTTGGTTTGCAGCAATAAAGAAACTGATCGGCACACAACACAATAGCTACTTTTACTTAATGAGCATAAAACAATATATGCAATTCATTGGCAGCAATAAGAATACACATATGGCATGTAGAACAAATATCTGGAAAAAAATACCTACTGATGACTGTTAGTTAGAGAGTATGTATACCATGTAATACACCATATCCTAAATTCAGGAACTTGAGCATTGGTTTGAAGTTTATTTTGTTAGCTTTTATCCTTCATAAACTGTAAATCTCCACAATCATCTGAAAAGAAACAACTCAACCTGCATACTTTTTCTCTGAATATTATCTCAAACAAACGTTTATTCAATTGGGATGCGAGGAGTAACTCATGCAGATGGGGAACAATTTTGTCCTTGTTATATCCTTGACGCCAAAGTCAAGCTGTTCTTGATTACAAATCATGTGAATGGCGGGCGTCTCTAGCTGTGGTTGTCGCCTTCCAGGCCACGCTGATCTTTAACTTGCATCACCTGGCACCTTCCTTGTTCAACATGTATGACACATCTGCAATAAAACATCATAGCAATGTAAGGAGATAACAGAAAATATCAGCAATTCAAAGCTCCATTGCCTATCTTTATGGGCTTATCCTGCAGTGCGCAGAGATCCTTGACGATGTAGTGCACAAACTGCAAGATGCCCCATGGCGAGATGGTCGTGAAAAGACCCTGGAGTCATGGATAGGTTGTCCCGAACATGTACGTGGTGTTGGCTCTTCCGTCTGAGATGTTGCTGAGATACACGCTCAGCATCTACTATAGACCGTATTGTTCGGTGGAGGCAATGGCCGGGTTGAGGTGCTGATAGTTTGAATGGGACAGATGAGAGAGAGAGGTGCGTGAGAAGTAAAGAGAGAAGCAGGGGAGATGGATATGTTTTTCTTCCGGTGATTAATTAATGGTAGATAGACAGAGATAAGAGAGACGTACAGACCTGAGAGTTTGAAAGGAACACATGAGAGAAAGAGGTGCGTGAGAAGAAAGGAGAGAAACGTGAGAGATTGAGCTAGCAAAAGAAATATCTCAGAGATTAGGAGAGATGTGACTATGAAGGGATTTGAGAATCAATCTACACCGTAATAATTTGGTCCTACCAGATTAACGGCTCATAAAATCTAATTAACGTGGGAATTTCTAGGAAGTCTAGGATTAGTCTAGGAACTAGGAACTAGTCGCCGACCCGTGCATTCGCACGGGCTTGCTTTTTAATGTAAGATATGAATATATGATATTCTGAACTACATATAAATTTAGTTTCTAGTTTACTATTTAAGACATGTGGGACTAATTTTAGTTTCCAATTCTTATTGAGCATTTCCTGCTGACTCATTGATTGGTCATTTTTTAGGGTAGCAACTATCTAGTCCCGAAGCTTCATGAATTAGTACCTTTTCATTTTGTAGTTATCTGTGGTTCTTCCGTAATTAACTACGTGTTTTGCAAATACATTCTAGATTGTGTATTGACAAAGTGTAGACAAAAATCTTAGTTATTTCCCTTTTGTCAGTTGTGTATTGACTAGTTTTTGCAAAAGTACTAATTGCTATATATATACAATATCAATCCGATCACAAAAAGAAGGCACACTATTTTCGACATTCGAGTATGAACTTAACTTTAACTAATAAAATGTGTCTATGTCTCGTTAAAATTACATCATTAAATTCACAAAAAAGGATTTTGACATGTATAAAAAAGCCAAGTGAACCTATCAAATGCATGTGACTTTACTTAATATATATGTAAGGTGATGTAGACAATAAATGCTAAATATCAGATATTTGTTTGCGGAAGAAAACTTATTCTAATGAGCAGCAATGTATTTTAGAACAAATAAGTTCTATAGTAAGGTATCGCATGAATGTGCTTACTTTGTGATAGATGCAAATGATCTCTGAAATAAAAAGCTATTTTTCTAAATATTTCTTACTTCGTGATGGATGTCAAAATATTGGTATGCACACACTAAATCTGTCTTTTTTCCGGATATCTCATTATCAAATCATATACTCTAGCTTAAAACATCAATAATTAGTGTACAACATGTTGTTAAGATAAACTCCACAAACATACATCAAAGAAGAATACATGAAGTACATATATGGTAAGTACACCGATTGTACTAATGCAAAACTCTATCAAATAATTAAGCTAAATGGGTTTTTTAAATAGACATAGTGAAAAAATGTATCATAGATTTATTTATTTTAGTACGAATGATAATGTGAAATAATATTTGTAATTGAAACATTCATATTTTATTACATGAAAAAAAGATTCACTCATCTAACTGCATAGGAACATTAATTTGATAATTAGTGCATCAGTATAATCTTACTAATAGAGCTGAAGTAAAAACTTTCTAACAGAGTTGAAGTGTCCAACCAAAACTTATTAGAATACAGAAATTATTATGACAACAACATAGTTTGTACACGAAGGTGTAGGTGTATGTTCCACTAAAAATAACTATACATACACACTCAATTTTTTCCACTCCAACAATTTCATTGGCCTGAAAAGTAAACTAAAATAAAGTGTGCATGTGTCCCCATAAGAATCCTCTGCCAACAAAACGATAGTACTTTGGACAATTATCAATGGTTGATCTAGCCGAAAGTGTGCTCTTCTGCAATAGGCTGAAACATCACCAATACCTTGCAAAACCGAAAAGGAAAATTTCTCACAAAGAGCGTGTACTTAGACCCGAGAAGCAAAGTATCAAGAAATTACATAAATTCAGAATGTAAAGACTGAGGTAGAAATCATATGCTAAAATCTTTTGATATCTGCTAAGTTCTGATATGAGGACATTATATAAACATATGTTGAACTGCAAAGGAAATACAAAATTAGGAAAAGAAACTATCCATATCGATGTGCAACAACTATATAAATCAGTTCTCACCTAAATGAAAATGCTCGCAAAGAGATGCACTTAAAATCTCGAGTAGCTGGGTATCAGCTAAATGAAGGTAAATCAAAGAAAAACTAAAAACTTATAAGCTTCAATATTCTCTTTTTTCTAGAAAGCTTTCGTGAGACCTCCATACCATTCTAGATACAGATGATAAACAAAAGGCAAGTGTCTTGCAAAACTAAATAAGCTATATTGGCAATGGCAATCGGAATTGCTATCCAAAGCATCGATGAACATATCCTGCAAAACAACATAATTCAATGTCATAGATAAGGTTTGTAAATATGCGAACACATAAAAATAACAATAAACTAAGGAAGCAACAACCACATATCTTCATCTATTGTATACGTATGTGGTCCAAACATATCTAAAACTCCTATAGTCAAATCCCATGCAGCAAAGCCAAATTATGTCAGTCGTGTTCTTAACTTCTTATACAAAGCATCACATCAGGCGGCCCATGCAAAAATTACAGGAAGAGAAAGAACTAACCAAAAGGAATTAGAGTAGACGCTGGCAACTCATGGCTGATTTTCCTTTCAAGTTCCTCTTACGTGCTTTGATCTGACGTGCTCCATTATTGTTGGGAAACCTCGATATCAAGCAGTCAACCTTTTTGTCATCGAATGGAGAAGGCAGACAAGCGGTAAGCAGCCATTGGATGGCAAGTTGAGAGCACTTTGTGAGATCGGCGTGTCTGGCAGCAAGACTCTATGGTCGGAGGGGAGTATGAGGAGTCTGGGCAGCGCTTCAGTGTATATTTATGCACACATGATTTTGTGGTTGGAGACGAAGCAAATATAGGCTTCCACCGTCGGCGTAGCGCACAACCTGGACGATACGGAGATCATGTAGACTTTATCATCGCAGGGGAGTACGCGGAGCCTGGGCAGTGCTGCAGTTGATAAGTATATGCACACATGATGAATTCCTTGTTGAACACGAAGCAAACATGGGCTGCCGCCATCATCGTAGCGCACAATGAGGACGATGCGGAGATCATGGAGAAGAAGAGATCCTCTGATCACAAAGAGATGGTTATCATCTGCGATTATTTTTTTGTAGGGTCAGCTGCGATTAAATTTAATCGACTCGCAAGGAAAGCCTTTTCCTTTGCACGTCTATGTAGGAGATAATTGAAAGTTAGTTTCCTTTTCTGTTTTTGCATGCAGACATATACAACATTTTTTAGGAAGCCTTCTGCCTTGCACGTTTTCAGGACATAAACCAGGCCTGCTAGTTTTATACTACTAAAGAAATAATTGAAGTTAGTTTCTTTTCTTTTTTTTCATGCACGTAGGTAACCCATGTGAAAAAAAATATCTATTGTGCGCCAACAAATCTTTTTTTCTGAAACTGTGCGTCTACAAATCTGAACGTGAGGTTTTGTATAGAGTCCATAGATAGATATATTATAGATCAATTTTTGGGGACTAAATCTTGCCGTTATAATTCGACCCCACTAAATTTTTTTGAGGAACCGATAGCACTAAGATTGGTGCTTGGGAATTTCTCTAATTTCTCCGATAAACATGGCGCATGTATGGTAGTAGATCAAACCTGTATCAATCTATCCCTGTTGCGAGGAGTGCGAGCGGTGGAGTACCAGAGAAGCATAAGGCGGCTACTGTAGCAGCCGATGACAACGTACCGGAAGGGGCGGTCGAGTATTGGAAGCTTGATGGCGCAGGAAAAAACAGGCTTGGTACACCATTGAAAGCCATGGACTGCTCTTTGTGGAGGCGACCTTCAAGACGAAGATATGGGTTGTTTTTCAGTGTAGGGGTGGCAAGGAATTAACGTGGAAATCTGGTGCATTTTTTATAAAACATGGACTATATTTAATCTAGATCGTGGTGTAGTTGTACAAAACTTGGACTCTTTTCAAGAGAGAGACATGAGAGTTTGAGGGTGGGCTGTTGTACAAAACTTGGAGTCTTTTCAAGAGAGGGACGTGAGAGTTTAAGGGTGGGGCCTTATTAACTTGGTCGTGCAAGTTGGATGGTAGTAGTAGATAGATTGATATATGTTTTTTCTTCTTATTTTTTACAGTTGAGAAAATCATTTTTTCTTAGGATTTTATGGTTGGATCTACACCGTAATAATTCAGTCCCATGCTAGATGAACGGCTCGTAAAATCTAATTTACGTGGGAATTTCTAGGAAGTCTAGAATTAATATAGGTATAAAGGTATAGATAGATAGATAGATAGATTAGTCGTCAACCCGTGCGATGCACGGGCTAGCCAATAAACTGTATGTATTAATAGAAAACCACTTACTTATAGTTAATACAGAATACGAACTACATGTCAACCTAGTAGTCTTATTAAGAAAAATGTTGTTAATCATGTATTCTCGAACTATCAAATATATCATTTTTGTAGTTACTACTCATAGTTTATTTAAAACACAAAAATATATTATATTCAATGATATTATAAAACTGTAATTTTTGTAGTAGCACAACATTTCAGAGACATAACTGAAAGTGAAGTATTGTTTTCCCATCACTTGTAACTGTTAAGTGCATTTTTGTATAGGCACGAAGTGCGTCCTGTATGAGTGATTGCTATATACAAAGAGTAACTGACACAACTCTGAACAAAGCTTGGAAAGATTACAATTATATATTTGAAACCCAAAATGGATTAATAACTAAACATTGAGAACTTACCACACAAAAATCTATACCTGAAGTTTCCTACAAATATTTTGAATATGTGTATAGCTCTTGCGTTACGGAGTTCAATAATGCATTTAGGTGTCTCAAAGAAATATGTTCACTTTTGCAAACTAAAACTTATAGATGATAACGTGAATTAAACGGTCAATTGGTTGTACAACAGTACAATAGGGAGCAAAAACATTTCATCGCCTCACATGAAAATGTGATGGGATTTCCATTTTACAATAACAAAATTGTGTAGTCAAGTATAGTTAGCCCACTGTCTGCATTAGAAACTAATATAACAAACTATATATTACACTAAAAACAGAGTAGATCATCGATAAATCCTATGAGATATCTGCCATATTTGAAGGATGCGCTTTTGGATATAGAAAAAAGTCTAGGGAGATGAGAACCAATCAGTCAACAATAGTTTTGACATCTCCCCTTGATTTCCCCAAAACAAACTCTGTTGTCAAAATCATGAAATGATGCTACTATTTTTTTAATACATTTACATAAAAGCATTGACTTCCCGTTGTGGTTTGAAGGATGGCTCTGCGTAGCTAATTACACGTAGCAGTTGATAATCTAAAGTAAGACCATCTGAAATGGCTTGCCCATGTTTCATGTGAAAATGCTTTTCATCAATGCATCGCTTTGGAAAAATGAGCCAACGATATCATCTTATAATAAACCAACATTATTCCTCACTCCTTGAGGTCCGAGAAGATGCTAGGAATCACTGTGCCATGTTTTGGCATAAGCAGCAAGGAAGAAATGTTAGATGTATTTATGAGTAAATGATAAAATGATGTCAAGTTGTTATACAGTATTCACCTTTTCCACTCCAAATTGTTATATCTATCACAAAGATCCAACAATTTTATTTATATATAGAGTTAACTTTGGATACCTAATAGTATGAAACTAATAACTGAATTTTGTGGAATGTAAACGGCGAAATCAAAACTTCAGTAAATTGTTATATGTAACGGAATAAGCCATAGATATTACATATGTGTGGTGTGATCTACACCTAGCCACCTAAATTTAGATGTTTAGGAAGAAATCGTGCAAAAAAAACATGTGTGCATATCTAATGAAGTGCAGCCGTATCTGCACACATGATTTAGCTCATGCCAATGTAACTTATTAAAATACCATGTCTAGTAGTAGCTTGATATAGGAGCGAACCCAATTCTCCGCCTTCATCTATATATATTTGCTAGGATGGTCGACCACTGATTGAATGCACAGAGAGGACATCATCAGATTTTTGTAGAAAGGGCAACAAATTATGAGCCCCGTAAATAATTTTCAGCTTTTGACTACTAATAAAGTATATAATGGAAAACAAAGTAGCTTACTTGTCAAATCTTTTCGGACTTCTGTATCTAGAAGGTACCCTGCATTCATATAGAGGAGGCATATAAAGTCATACAGGTGTATGGAAGGTTAGGATAATTGGGAAAAATCACTCACCTTAAGCACATCCATCATTTTAGTCCCATACTTAACAAATAACTTTCAGAAGAATTTGAAAATGACCATTTCTTCAGCCAATCACACCTTGTGACAACCTGTCGTACACATGGTATCTCAAGCGACAGAACGACACCCCTGGCCCTTGTCATCTAGTATATGTATTATCAACAGCCTATTTACAGATTCAGAGGCTATTGATGCAGAAAGTATAACATTTACCTAAATAATTACTCTCTCGAGTGGTCAAAAAAAGCACATGCGTATATGAGCAAAATAAATTGTGTTACAAACCAAAACAAACCTAATTAGGATATCTAGGTGAGACCAAAAAAATCCAGTACTGATTAATTCCTACCATTGTCCCCAAAAGCGCAATACTATTACACATCTCTGTTATCACCGTGCACGTCAAAGGCTCCAGTGCCTCTGCAACTCCATCCGGTCACTCATGTGCCGCTTCTTCCATTACATGGTGCTAATCCAGCTCTTCGATATCAAATTATGTACTTATTGTACCTACAGTTGTAAGAAAACAAATACAACTTTCCATATTAGTTTATGTACTTACATATATATGCCCACTTTTGTAAGAAAAAATACAAAGTATATTTCTCACTAACACTCCTCACAAATCACAACAGGCTAGCTGCTCGTCATGGTATATATATTTCACCTCTCTTCTGACTGAACAGAAAAAATATATCATATTTGTATTCTCTATCGTGCTAGTGGTGCAAGCATGTTGTTCCAAATTGAGTGGCATGCCCATGCATCAGGAAATCCTTTTCTCAGTGTGCATGCTCGTCTAGGCCATATCTGATAGAGGCGGAGGCAGACGTCCGAGACACACATCAGCGAGGTCAAGGCTGCAAGTCAGTAGTCTAGAAATGCAGAGGGCAGTCGTCATGAGTCCATGGGCGCCCGGATAGAGGGCTGCATCAATGGATTCGGGCACCCATAGCAATTAGGCAGCAGCCCGATGAGACCTTCTTCGTCACGGCCAGAAGCAACACTTCCACTTCGTTCCTCGTGATCGGGAGAAGTCCCTAGCATACTGCCGCCGTTGCCGGCACCATGTGGTCACCGACCCTTGCTTTGTTTTTCCGAGGAAGATAGGCCGCCATTCTTGCCGCCGCCAATGATTTTTTCTTTAAGTGGTGGGTATAGTTGACACAAAATTCTGAAGATCAGCGGCAGGTGGTGATCTGTCCGCATCGAAATTAAACAAATAGTGAGACCTTAAAGTTAGGATCGGGTGGTCAGTGAAGATTGAGGAAGCGGCTTCAATCCATGCAGACCAAAATTCTAGTTGTAGCTATTGATCTTTGCTTACCTGCGATCCTGGCGGCCAAACCTGAAAGTCCTGCTGTATCAAACGGACAAAGATTGGAATTAATTGGAGTAGTGCCATGCTTTGAGTCCTACGATGTGGCTAGCAAGGGGATCGAGAGAGATACAAGGAGAGGCGAGGCGAGGCGGTGGCGGAGCGAGATTGTCATGCTTCGCAATGGCGTGGAACAAAAAAAAAATCTGCTCTGGCGCACCTGTCCATCGTGCGACGTAGCAGTGTAGCATGTGTTACTCGCCTGTCACCACGGCCTGGACGTCTTAAGAACGATCTGATGGACCTGTAGATGAGACAATGTCTTGAGGTTTCCTTAAAAAAAGATCCCGCCCTCGTCACCATTAGCGAGGCGTGCACAAAAGCACTCGAGGAGCGTCACATGGGAATTTTTAGGGAGTCTAGGATTAGTATAGTAATAGAAATAGATAGATAGATAGATAGATAGATAGATAGATAACAGATAGATAGATAAGAGACTCTCAATGAGTTCAGTACCAACAATTTACACACTGAGAAAACATCATTCTTCCTTTACGAATCTAGGTTTCTGTATAGTAACTCTCCAACTACTCGCCTCGACAAAATCAAGCCAATAACTTCCAATTGCTAGAAGCATGCTAGGCCATTTCTGTGTGCGTGCGAGATCTCGTCCATGGGACGGACTCGTGGGAGTGTGATGTTAAAACGAAAACATATTTTCAAAGTAGAAACCCTAATTCCAGGTACTTTAACCATTTTACCAAAAATAAGTAAGAATTTTCTAGTGAGAAATCTTCGACAAAAACATAAAAGTTGTGCTAAAAAATCAGGAAAAGCTATCTTTAGTTGTATGTTTCTTGATTTATCAACAAGATGTGTCATGTTTTTTTATAAAGCAGGGACATATTTTCACAATAGCATTACCATATTTTCATAATTCATTTGAGAGCATACATAGTATTAAGTCTGAGTTGTTTATAACTATACAAAGGAAAATATTCAGTTATGTCAACAAGAATGTTATATATATATCTTTTTTGCCAACGATGACAAGACACCTAGACCGAGCCATAGCTAGATCTTGAGTGACCCAAACATAGCCAAACACAACCAGGGTTCCCCGACCTCACCGGCACCGAAAGGCCCCTAGAGGTGAGTGAACCTGGTGGCGGCACTTACGCGAGAATCCTAGGTGCCATTCTTTGGAGAGAGTTGTGAGACGATAGAGTGAGGTGGAAATGTATTTTGTTCCCCGAGTTTATAAAAAAATATAGTTATATATGACAACAAATGTTTCATGCTCAGAGGGGTTCATTTATCCAACAAAGCTAAATTGTTCATCCTTGTGAAAAGTATTCTTGATGAGTTAAAAATATTTTAAATTTTAAATTTCCATGTTGAATACTAATTAAATAACTTCACACACACCGTCTTAAAAATATTGATGTGTTTGTTCGACAACAAACTAGAAGCAATAATAAAATGTTAATGGACTAACTCAGGAATGCATAACAAAATAATGAACAAATAGGCCAGTGGAAAAGATACAATAAAGAAGAAAACATAAAGGGAGTGTGCTACGTCTTGAGCTTGCGTTGGTTTTCCCCGAAGAGGAAGGGATGATGCAGCAGAGTAGCGTAAGTATTTCCCTCAGTTTTTGAAAACCAAGGTGTCAATCCAGTAGGAGTCCACGCTCAAGTCCCTCGTACCTGCACAAAACGATAGCTACTCACAACGCGATTAGGGGTTGTCAATCCCTTCACGGTCACTTACGAGAGTGAGATCTGATAGATATAATATTTTTTGTATTTTTGGTATAAAGATGCAAAGTAAAAAGTAAAGGCAAAGTAAAAAGCAAAGCAAGATTAAAGTGATGGAGATTGATATGATGAGAATAGACCCGGGGGCCATAGGTTTCACTAGTGGCTTCTCTCAAGAGCATAAGTATTCTACGGTGGGTGAACAAATTACTGTTGAGCAATTGACAGAATTGAGCATACTTATGAGAATATCTAGGCATGATCATGTATATAGGCATCATGTCCGTGACAAGTAGACCGAAACGATTCTGCATCTACTACATTACTCCACTGATCGACCGCTATCCAGCATGCATCTAGAGTATTAAGTTATAAACAGAATAACGCCTTAAGCAAGATGACATGATGTAGAGAGATAAATTCATGCAATATGAAATAAACCCCATCTTGTTATCCTCGATGGCAACAATGCAATACGTGCCTTGATGCCCCTTCTGTCACCGGGAAAGAACACCGCAAGATTGAACCCAAAGCTAAGCACTTCTCCCATGGCAAGAACTACCAATCTAGTTGGCCAAACCAAGCGGATAATTCGAAGAGACTTGCAAAGATAACCAATCATACATAAAACAATTCAGAGAAGATTCAAATATTAATCATAGATAGACTTGATCATAAACCCACAATTCATCGGTCTCAACAAACACACCGCAAAAAGATGATTACATCGAATAGATCTCCACAAGAGAGGGGGAGAACTTTGTATTGAGATTCAAAGAGAGAGAAGAAGCCATCTAGCTACTAACTATGGACCTGAAGGTCTGATGTAAACTACTCACACTTCATCGGAGGGGCTAGGATGATGTAGAAGCCCTCCGTGATGACGGCCCTCTTCCGGCGGAGCTCCGGAATAGGCCCCAAGATGGGATCTCGTGGATACAGAAAGTTGCGGCGGTGGAATTAGGTTTTTGGCTCCTGTTCTGATCGTTTGGGGGTACGTAGGTATATATAGGAGGAAGGAGTACGTCGGTGGAGCACCGAGGGGCCCACGAGGCAGGGCGCCCCCCTAGGGCGCCCCCCACCCTCGTGACCTCCTCTTTGACTCCTTGGAGTAGGGTCCAAGTCTCCTGGATCACGTTCGGTGAGAAAATCACGTTCCCGAAGATTTTATTCCGTTTGGACTCCGTTTGATATTATGTTTCTCCGAAACATTGAAATGGGCAAAAAAACAACAATTCTGGGCTGGGCCTCCGGTTAATAGGTTAGTCCCAAAATAATATAAAAGTGGAAAATAAAGCCCAATATAGTCCAAAACAGTAGATAATATAGCATGGAGCAATCAAAAATTATAGATACGTTGGAGACGTATCAGGCATCCCCAAGCTTAATTCATGCTCGTCCTCGAGTAGGTAAATGATAAAAAAGAATTTTTGATGCAGAGTGCTACTTGGCATAATTTCAATGCAAATCTTCTTAATTGTGGTATGAATATTCGGATTAGAAAGATTCAAGACAAAACTTTATATTGACATAAAAATAATAATACTTCAAGCATACTAACAAAGCAATTATGTCTTCTCAAAATAACATGGCCAAAGAAAGTTATCCCTACAAAATCATATAGTCTGGCTATGCTCCATCTTCACCACACAAAGTATTTAAATCATGCACAACCCCGATGACAAGCTAATGAATTGTTTCATACTCTAACTTTTTCAAAACTTTTTCAATCTTCACGCAATACATGAGCGTGAGCCATGGATATAACACTATAGGTGGAATAGAATGGTGGTTGTGAAGAAGACAAAAAGGAGGGGAAGATAGTCTCACATCAACTAGGCGTATCAACAAGCTATGGAGATGCCCATCAATAGATATCAATGTGAGTGAGTAGGGATTGCCATGCAACGGATGCACTAGAACTATAAATGTATGAAAGCTCAAAATGAAACTAAGTGGGTGTGCATCCAACTTGCTTGCTCACGAAGACCTAGGGCAATTTGAGGAAGCCCATCATTGGAATATACAAGCCAAGTTCTATAATGTAAAATTCCCACTAGTATGTGAAAGTGATAACATGAGAGACTCTCTACTATGAAGATCATGGTGCTACTTTGAAGCACAAGTGTGGTAAAAGGATAGTAGCATTGCCCCTTTTTATTTATTTTCTTTTTTTGGGCCTTCTTATTTTTATTTGGCTTTTCTCTTTTTTTATTGGGACAATGCTCTATTAAATGATGATCATCACACTTTTATTTATTTACAACTCAATGATTACAGCTCAATTCTAAAACAAAGTATGACTCTATATGGATGCCTCCGACGGTGTACCGGGATATGTAATGAATCAAGAGTGACAAGTATGAAAAAATTATGAACGGTGGATTTGCCACAAATACTATGTCAACTATATGATCATGCTAAGCAATATGACAATGATGAATGTGTCATGATGAACTAGATGGTGGAAAGTTGCATGGCAATATTGAAGGAAATATGCCCTGGAGGCAATAATAAAGTTATTATTTATTTCCTTATATCATGATAAATGTTTATTATTCATGCTAGAATTGTATTATCCGGAAACATAATACTTGTGTGAATACATAGACAAACTAAACGTCACTAGTGTGCCTCTACTTGACTAGCTCCTTAATCAAAGATGGTTATGTTTCCTAACCATAGACATGTGTTGTCATTTGATTAACGGGATCACATCATTAGGAGAATGATGTGATTGACATGACCCATTCCATTAGCTTAGCACCCGATCGTTTAGTATGTTGCTATTGCTTTCTTCATGACTTATACATGTTCCTATGACTATGAGATTATGCAACTCCCGTTTGCCGGAGGAACACTTTGTGTGCTACCAAACGTCACAACGTAACTGGGTGATTATAAAGGAGCTCTACAGGTGTCTCCAAAGGTACATGTTGGGTTGGCGTATTTCGAGATTAGGATTTGTCACTCCGATTGTCGGAGAGGTATCTCTGGGCCCTCTCGGTAATGCACATCACATAAGCCTTGCAAGCATTACAACTAATGAGTTGGTTGCAAGATGATGTATTACGAAACGAGTAAAGAGACTTGCCAGTAACGAGATTGAACTAGGTATTGAGATAGCGACGATCGAATCTCGGGCAAGTAACATACCGATGACAAAGGGAACAATGTATGTTGTTATGCGGTCTGACCGATAAAGATCTTCGTGGAATATGTAGGAGCCAATATGAGCATCCAGGTTCCGCTATTGGTTATTGTTCTCGAACCCGTAGGGTCCGCACGCTTAACGTTACGATGACAGTTTCATTATGAGTTTATATATTTTGATGTACCGAAGTTTGTTCGGAGTCCCGGATGTGAACACGGACATAACGAGGTGTCTTGAAATGGTCGAGACATAAAGATTGATATATTGGAAGCCTATGTTTGGACATCGGAAGTGTTCCGGGTGAAATCGGCATTTTACCAGAGTATCGGGAGGTTACTGGAACCCCCCGGTAACCTAATGGGCCTTAATGGGCCTAGTGGAGGAAGAGAGAGGAGGCCTAGGGGCTGCCGCGCGCCCCTTCCCTCCAAGTCCGAATTGGACAAGGAGGGGGGCGGCGCCCCCCTTTCCTTTCTTCCCTCTCATCCTTCCCCCCCAAGTCCTAATCCAACTAGGGAAAGGGAGGGAGTCCTACTCCCGCTAGGAGTAGGACTCCTCCTGCGCGCCCCCTCCTAGGGCCGGCCACACCCCCCTTGCTCCTTTATATACGGGGGCAAGGGGGCACCTCTAGACACACAAGTTGATCCTCGTGATCATTTTCTTAGCCGTGTGCGGTGCCCCCTTCCACCATACTCCTCGATAATATTGTAGTGGTGCTTAGGCGAAGCCCTGCGACAGTAGAACATCAAGATCATCACCACGCCGTCGTGCTGACGGAACTCTTCCCCGACATTTTGCTGGATCGGAGTCTGGGGATCGTCATCGAGCTGAACATGTGCTAAAACTCGGAGGTGTCGTAGTTTCGGTGCTTGATCGGTCGGCTGTGAAGACGTACGACTACATCAATCGCGTTGTCATAACGCTTCCGCTGTCGGTCTACGAGGGTACGTAGATAACACTCTCCCGTCTCGTTGCTATGCATCACCATGATCTTGCGTGTGCGTAGGAATTTTTTTGAAATTACTACGTTCCCCAACAGTGGCATCCGAGCCTAGGTTTTATGCGTTGATGTTGTGCACGAGTAGAACACAAGTGAGTTGTGGGCGATATAAGTCATACTGCTTACCAGCATGTCATACTTTGGTTCGGCGGTATTGTTGGATGAAGCGGCCCGGACCGACATTACGCGTACGCTTACGAGAGACTGGTTCTACTGACGTGCTTTGCACACAGGTGGCTGGCGGGTGTTAGTTTCTCCAACTTTAGTTGAACCAAGTGTGGCTACGCCCGGTCCTTGCGAAGGTTAAAACAGCACCAACTTGACAAACTATCGTTGTGGTTTTGATGCGTAGGTAAGACCGGTTCTTGCTAAGCCCGTAGCAGCCATGTAAAACTTGCAAAAACAAAGTAGAGGACGTCTAACTTGTTTTTGCAGGGCATGTTGTGATGTGATATGGTCAAGACATGATGCTAAATTTTATTGTATGAGATGATCATGTTTTTTAACCAAGTTATCGGCAACTGGCAGGAGCCATATGGTTGTCTCTTTATTGTATGCAATGCAATTGCGCTGTAATGCTTTACTTTATCACTAAGCGGTAGCGATAGTCGTGGAAGCATAAGATTGGCGAGACGACAATGATGCTACGATGGTGATCAAGGTGTCGCGCCGGTGACAATGGTGATCATGACGGTGCTTCGAAGATGGAAATCACAAGCACAAGATGATGATGGCCATATCATATCACTTATATTGATTGCATGTGATGTTTATCTTTTATGCATCTTATCTTGCTTTGATTGACGGTAGCATTTTAAGATGATCTCTCACTAATTATCAAGAAGTGTTCTCCCTGAGTATGCACCATTGCGAAAGTTCTTCGTGCTGAGACACCACGTGATGATCGGGTGTGATAGGCTCTACATTCAAATACAACGGGTGCAAAACAGTTGCACACGCGGAATACTCAGGTTATACTTGACGAGCCAAGCATATACAGATATGGCCTCAGAACACGGAGACCGAAAGGTCGAGGGTGAATCATATAGTAGATATGATCAACATAGTGATGTTCACCAATGAAACTACTCCATCTCACGTGATGATCGGACATGGTTTAGTTGATTTGGATCACGTGATCACTTAGAGGATTTGAGGGATGTCTATCTAAGTGGGAGTTCTTTAGTAATATGATTAATTGAACTTAAATTTATCATCAACTTAGTACCTGATAGTATCTTGCTTGTTTATGTTTGATTGTAGATAGATGGCCCGTGCTATTGTTCCGTTGAATTTTAATGCGTTCCTTGAGAAAGCAAAGTTGAAAGATGATGGTAGCAATTACACGGACTGGGTCCGTAACTTGAGGATTATCCTCATCGCTGCATAGAAGAATTACGTCCTGGAAGCACCGCTGGGTGCCAGGCCTGCTGGTGAAGCAACAGAAGATGTTATGAATGTCTGGCAGAGCAAAGCTGATGACTACTTGATAGTTCAGTGTGCCATGCTTTACGGCTTAGAATCGGGACTTCAACGATGTTTTGAACGTCATGGAGCATATGAGATGTTCCAGGAGTTGAAGTTAATATTTCAAACAAATTCCCGGATTGAGAGATATGAAGTCTCCAATAAGTTCTATAGCTGCAAGATGGAGGAGAACAGTTTTGTCAGTGAGCATATACTCAAAATGTCTGGGTATAATAATCACTTGATTCAATTGGGAGTTAATCTTCCAAATGATTGTGTCATTGACAAAATTCTCCAATCACTTCCACCTAGCTACAAGAGCTTCGTGATTAACTATAATATGCAAGGGATGAATAAGACAATTCCCGAGCTCTTCGCAATGCTGAAAGCTGCGGAGGTAGAAATCAAGAAGGAGCATCAAGTGTTGATGGTCAACAAGACCACTAGTTTCAAGAAAAAAGGGCAAAGGGAAGAAGAAGGGGAACTTCAAAAAGAACAGCAAGCAAGTTGCTGCTCAAGAGAAGAAACCAAAATCTGGACCTAAGCCTGAAACTGAGTGCTTCTACTGCAAGCAGACTAGTCACTGGAAGCGGAACTGCCCCAAGTATTTGGCGGATAAGAAGGATGGCAAGGTGAACAAAGGTATATGTGATATACATGTTATTGATGTGTACCTTACTAATGCTTGCAGTAGCACCTGGGTATTTGATACTGGTTCTGTTGCTAATATTTGCAACTCGAAACAGGGACTACGAATTAAGCGAAGATTGGCTAAGGACGAGGTAACGATGCGCGTGGGAAATGGTTCCAAAGTCGATGTGATCGCGGTCGACACGCTACCTCTACATCTACCTTCGGGATTAGTATTAGACCTAAATAATTGTTATTTGGTGCCAGCGTTGAGCATGAACATTATATCTGGATCTTGTTTAATGCGAGACGGTTATTCATTTAAATCAGAGAATAATGGTTGTTCTATTTATATGAGTAATATCTTTTATGATCATGCACCCTTGAAGAGTGGTCTATTCTTATTAAATCTGGATAGTAGTGACACATATATTCATAATGTTGAAGCCAAAAGATGCAGAGTTGATAATGATAGTGCAACTTATTTGTGGCACTGCCGTTTAGGTCATATCGGTGTAAAGCGCATGAAGAAACTCCATATTGATGGACTTTTGGAACCACTTGATTATGAATCACTTGGTACTTGCGAACCGTGTCTTATGGGCAAGATGACCAAAACACTGTTCTCCGGTACTATGGAGAGAGCAACTGATTTATTGGAAATCATACATACAGATGTATGTGGTCCGATGAATATTGAGGCTCGTGGCGGATATTGTTATTATCTCACCTTCACAGATGACTTAAGCAGATATGGGTATATCTACTTAATGAAACATAAGTCAGAAACATTTGAAAAGTTCAAAGAATTTCAGAGTGAAGATGAAAATCATCGTAACAAGAAAATAAAATTCCTACGATCTGATCGTGGAGGAGAATATTTGAGTTACGAGTTTGGTGTACATTTGAAACAATGCGGAATAGTTTCGCAACTCACGCCACCCGGAACACCACAGCGTAATGGTGTGTCCGAACGTCATAATCGTACTTTACTAGATATGGTGCGATCTATGATGTCTCTTACTGATTTACCGCTGTCATTTTGGGGTTATGCTTTAGAGATGGCCGCATTCACGTTAAATAGGGCACCATCAAAATCCGTTGAGACGACGCCTTATGAACTGTGGTTTGGCAAGAAACCAAAGTTGTCGTTTCTGAAAGTTTGGGGCTGCGATGCTTATGTGAAAAAACTTCAACCTGATAAGCTCGAACCCAAATAGGAGAAATGTGTCTTCATAGGATATCCAAAGGAAACTATTGGATACACCTTCTATCACAGATCCGAAGGAAAGACTTTTGTTGCTAAATTCGGAAACTTTCTAGAGGAGTTTCTCTCGAAAGAAGTGAGTGGGAGGAAAGTAGAACTTGATAAGGTAACTGTACCTGCTCCTTTATTGGAAAGTAGTACATCACAGAAAACGGTTTCTGTGACACCTACACCAATTAGTGAGGAAGCTAATGATGATGATCATGAAACTTCAGAACAAGACACTACTGAACCTCGTAGATCAATCAGAGTAAGATCCGCACCAGAGTGGTACGGTAATCCTGTTCTGGAAGTCATGCTACTAGATCATGATGAACCTACGAACTATGGAGAAGCGATGGTGAGCCCAGATTCCGCAAAATGGCTTGAAGCCATGAAATCTGAGATGGGATCCATGTATGAGAACAAAGTATGGACTTTGGTTGACTTGCCCAAAGATCGGCAAGCAATTGAGAATAAATGGATCTTCAATAAGAAGACTGACGCTGATGGTAATGTTACTGTCTACAAAGCTTGACTTGTCGCAAAAGGTTTTCGACAAGTTCAAGGGATTGACTACGATGAGACCTTCTCACCCGTAGTGATGCTTAAGTCTGTCCGAATCATGTTAGCAGTTGCCGCATTTTATGATTATGAAATTTGGCAGATGGATGTAAAAACTGCATTCCTGAATGGATTTCTGGAAGAAGAGTTGTATATGATGCAACCGGAAGGTTTTGTCGATCCAAAGGGAGCTAACAAAGTGTGCAAACTCCAGCGATCTATTTATGGACTGGTGCAAGCCTCTCGAAGTTGGAATAAACGCTTGGATAGTGTGATCAAAGCATTTGGTTTTGTACAGACTTTTGGAGAAGCCTGTATTTACAAGAAAGTGAGTGGGAGCTCTGTAGCATTTCTGATATTATATGTAGATGACATATTACTAATCAGAAATGATATAAAATTCCTATATAGCATAAAGGGATACTTGAATAAGAGTTTTTCAATGAAAGGCCTCGGTGAAGCTGCTTACATATTGGGCATTAAGATCTATAGAGATAGATCAAGACGCTTAATTGGACTTTCACAAAGCACATACCTTGACAAAATTTTGAAAAAGTTCAAAATGGATCAAGCAAAGAAAGGATTCTTGCCTGTGTTACAGGGTGTGAAATTGAGTAAGACTCATTGCCCGACCACTACAGAAGATAGAGAGAAAATGAAAGATGTTCCCTATGCTTCAGCCATAGGCTCTATCATGTATGCAATGCTGTGTACCAGACTTGATGTATGTCTTGCTATAAGTCTAGCAGGGAGGTACCAAAGTAATCCAGGAGTGGATCACTGGACAGCGGTCAAGAACATCTTGAAATACATGAAAAGGACTAAGGATATATTTCTCGTATATGGAGGTGACAAAGAGCTCATCGTAAATGGTTACGTTGATGCAAGCTTTGTCACTGATACGGACGATTCTAAATCGCAAACCGGATACGTGTTTACATTAAACGGTGGAGCTGTCAGTTGGTGCAGTTCCAAACAAAGCGTTGTGGTGGGATCTACATGTGAAGCGGAGTACATAGCTACTTCGGAAGCAGCAAACGAAGGAGTCTGGATGAAGGAGTTCATATCCGATCTAGGTGTCATACCTAGCGCACCGGGTCCAATGAAAATCTTTTGTGACAATACTGGTGAAATTGCCTTGGCAAAGGAATCCAGATTTCACAAGAGAACCAAGCACATCAAGAGACACTTCAATTCCATCCGGGATCTAGTCCAGGTGGGAGACATAGAGATTTGCAAGATACATACGGATCTGAATATAGCAGACCCATTGACTAAGCCTCTTCCACGAGCAAAACATGATCATCACCAAAGCTCCATGGGTGTTAGAATCATTACTGTGTAATCTAGATTATTGACTCTAGTGCAAGTGGGAGACTGAAGGAAATATGACCTAGAGGCAATAATAAAGTTATTATTTATTTCCTTATATCATGATAAATGTTTATTATTCATGCTAGAATTGTATTATCCGGAAACATAATACTTGTGTGAATACATAGACAAACTAAACGTCACTAGTGTGCCTCTACTTGACTCGCTCGTTAATTGAAGATGGTTATGTTTCCTAACCATAGACATGTGTTGTCATTTGATTAACGGGATCACATCATTAGGAGAATGATGTGATTGACATGACCCATTCCATTAGCTTAGCAGCCGATCGTTTAGTATGTTGCTATTGCTTTCTTCATGACTTATACATGTTCCTACGACTATGAGATTATGCAACTCCCGTTTGCCGGAGGAACACTTTGTGTGCTACCAAATGTCACAACGTAATTGGGTGATTATAAAGGAGCTCTACAGGTGTCTCCAAAGGTACATGTTGGGTTGGCGTATTTCGAGATTAGGATTTGTCACTCCGATTGTTGGAGAGGTATCTCTAGGCCCTCTCGGTAATGCACATCACATAAGCCTTGCAAGCATTACAACTAATGAGTTAGTTGCAAGATGATGATTACGAAACGAGTAAAGAGACTTGCCAGTAACGAGATTGAACTAGGTATTGAGATACCGACGATTGAATCTCGGGCAAGTAACATACCGATGACAAAGGAACAACGTATGTTGTTATGCGGTCTGACCGATAAAGATCTTCGTAGAATATATAGGAGCCAATATGAGCATCCAGGTTCCGCTATTGGTTATTGACCGGAGACATGTCTCGGTCATGTCTACATTGTTCTCGAACCCATAGGGTCCGCATGCTTAACGTTACGATGACAGTTTCATTATGAGTTTATATATTTTGATGTACCGAAGTTTGTTTGGAGTCCCGGATGTGAACACGGACATAACGAGGAGTCTCGAAATTGTCGAGACATAAAGATTGATATATTGGAAGCCTATGTTTGGACATCGGAAGTGTTCCGGGTGAAATCGGCATTTTAGCGGAGTACCGGGAGGTTACCGGAACCCCCCGGTAACCTAATGGGCCTTAATGGGCCTAGTGGAGGAAGAGGAGAGGAGGCCTAGGGGCTGCCATGCGCCCCTTCCCCCCGAAGTCCGAATTGGACAAGGAGGGGGGCGGCGCCCCCCCCCCTTTCCTTTCTTCCCTCTCATCCTCCCCCCCCAAGTCCTAATCCAACTAGGGAAAGGGAGGGAGTCCTACTCCCGGTAGGAGTAGGACTCCTCCTGCGCGCCTCCTCCTAGGGCCGGCCGCACCCCCCCTTGCTCCTTTATATACGGGGGCAAGGGGGCACCTCTAGACACACAAGTTGCTCCTCGTGATCGTTTTCTTAGCCGTGTGCGGTTCCCCCTTCCACCATACTCCTCGATAATATTGTAGTGGTGCTTAGGCGAAGCCCTGCGACAATAGAACATCAAGATCATCACCACGCCGTCATGCTGACGGAACTCTTCCCCGACATTTTGCTGGATCGGAGTCTGGGCATCGTCATCGAGCTGAACGTGTGCTAAAACTCGGAGGTGCCGTAGTTTCGGTGCTGGATCGGTCGGCTGTGAAGACGTACGACTACATCAACCGCGTTGTCATAACGCTTCCGCTGTCGGTCTACGAGGGTACGTAGATAACACTCTCCCCTCTCATTGCTATGCATCACCATGATCTTGCCTGTGCGTAGGAATTTTTTTGAAATTACTACGTTCCCCAACAAATATATCTCGGAATGGCTATGGAAATGCCATAATAGGTAGGTATGGTGGCTGTTTTGAGGAAGGTATATGGTAGGTGTATGATACCGGCGAAAGGTGCGTGGTATTAGAGAGGCTAGCAAAGGTGGAAGGGTGAGAGTGCGTATGATCCATGGACTCAACATTAGTCATAAAGAACTCATATACTTATTGCAAAAATCTAGAAGCTATCAAAGCAAAGTATTACGCGCATGCTCCTAGGGGGATAGATTGGTAGGAAAAGACCATCGCTCGTCCCCGACCACCACTCATAAGGAAGACAATCAATAAATAAATCATGCTCCGACTTCATCACATAACAGTTCACCATACGTGCATGCTACGGAAATCACAAACTTTAACCCACAAGTATTCTTTAAATTCACAACTACTCAACTAGCATGACTTTAATATTATCACCTCCATATCTCAAAACAATTATCATGCTTCAATCTTTCTTAGTATTCAACACACTCAAAAGAAAGCTTCACAAATCTTGAATACCAAGGATATTATTATTAAGCAAATCACCATGCTATTAAGACTCTCAAAATAATTTAAGTGAAGCATGAGAGATCAATAGTTTCTTTAAAACAAATCCACCACCGTGCTCTGAAAGATCTAAGTGAAGCACATAGAGAAAAACTACATAGCTCAAAAGATATAATTGAAGCACATAGAGCAAAATTATAACGCTCAAAAGATATAAGTGAAGCACATAGAGCAAAACTACTTAGCTCAAAAGATATAAGTGAAGCACATAGAGCAAAACTACTTAGCTCAAAAGATATAAGTGAAGCACATAGAGTATTCTATCAAATTTTAATTCATGTATGGCTCTCTAAAAAGGTGTGTACAGCAAGGATGATTATGGCATACTAAAACACAAAGACACAAATAATACAAGACGCTCCAAGCAAAACGCATATCATGTTGGTGAATAAAAATATAGCTCCAAGTAAATTACCGATGAAAGTGGACGAAAGAGGGGATGCCTTCCGGGGCATCCCCAAGCTTTGACTTTTTGGTGTCCTTGGATTATCTTGGGGGTGCCATGGGTATTCCCAAGCTTAGGCTCTTACCACTCCTTGTTCCATAATCCATCAAAAGAATTCACCCAAAACTTGAAAACATCACAACACAAAACTAAAAATAGAAAACTCGTGAGCTCCATTAGCGAAAGAAAACAAAAGACCACTTCAAGGTAATGTAATGAAATCATTATTTATTTATATTGGTGTTAAACCTACTGTATTCCAACTTGTCTATGGATTATAAACTATTTTACTAACCATAGATTCGTCAAAATAAGCAAACAACACATGAAAAACAGAATCTGTCAAAAACAGAACAGTCTGTAGTAATCTGTAGCTAGCACAAGATCTGGAACCCCAAAAATTCTAAAATAAATTTCTGGACGTGAGGAATTTATCTATTAATCTTGTGAAAAAGAATTAACTAAATATCACTCTCCAAATAAAAATGACAGCAGTTCTCGTGAGCGCTAAAGTTTCTGTTTTTTACAGCAAGTTCAACAAGACTTTCCCCAAGTCTTCCCAACGGTTCTACTTGGCACAAACACTAATTAAACACAAAAAACACAACCAAAACAGAGGCTAAATAATTTATTTATTACTAAGAAGGAGCAAAAATCAAGGAATAAAAATAAAATTGGGTTGCCTCCCAACAAGCGCTATCGTTTAACGCCCCTAGCTAGGCATAAAAGCGAGGATAGATCTAGGTATTGCCATCTTTGGTAGGCAATCCATAAGTGGCTCTCATGATAGTTTCATATGGCAATTTTATTTTCTTTCTTGGAAATTGTTCCATGCCCTTTTTTAATGGAAATTGAAATCTAATATTCCCTTCCTTCATATCAATAATCGCACCAACCGTTCTAAGGAAAGGTCTACCAAGAATAATAGGGCAAGAAGGATTGCAATCTATATCAAGAACAATGAAATCTACGGGCACATAATTTCTATTTGCAACAATAAGAACATCATTAATCCTTCCCATAGGTTTCTTAATAGTGGAATCCACAAGATGCAAGTTTAGAGAGCAATCATCAAAATTACGGAAATCTAGCAAATCACACAAAGTCTTGGGAATAGTAGAGACACTAGCACCCAAATCACACAAAAGCATAAAACTCATGATCTTTAATTTTAATTTTAATAGTTGGTTCCCACTCATCATAGAGTTTTCTAGGGATAGAAACTTTCAACTCAAGTTTTTCTTCATAAGATTGCATCAAGGCATCAACAATATGTTCAGTGAAGGCTTTATTTTGACTATAAGCATGTGGAGAATTTAGCACCGATTGCAACAAGGAAATACAATCAATTAAAGAGCAACTTTCATAACTAAATTCCTTGAAATCCAATATAGTGGGTTTAGCAACATCTAGATTTTTATTTCTTTCAATCCCACTTTCATCAATTTCATCATTAAGATCTAAATACTCCGAATTTTTAGAACGCCTTCTAGGTAAAGGAAGATCATATTCAGTTTCATCAAGATTCATATTTCAAAACAAAGATTTAATAGGTGACACATCAATAACTTTTAGATCTTGGTGTTCATAGGAATTGGAGGAACACGCTTTAATAAAGGCATCTTTGGAAGCACGCATCCTAGCGGTTCTTTCCTTGCACTCATCAATGGAAATTCTCATGGCTTTGAGCGACTCAGTGATATCATGCTTAGGAGGAATAGATCTAAGCTTTAAAGAATCAATCTCAAGAGAAATTCTATCAACGTTCCTAGCCAGATCATCAACTTTAAGCAATTTCTATTCAAGCAAAGCATTAAAATTCTTTTGTGAATTCATAAACTCTTTAACACTATTCTCAAATTCAGAGGGCATCTTATTATAATTTCCATAAGAGTTGTTGTAGGAATTCCCATAATTATTAGAAGGATTACTAGGATATGGCCTAGGATTAAAATTCCCTCTATAAGCGTTGTTACCAAAATTATTCCTACCAACAAAATTCACATCCATATATTCATTGTTATTCTCAATCAAAGTAGACAAAGGCATATCATTAGGATCAGAAGAAACACTCTTAGTAGCAAATAATTTCATAAGTTCATCCATCTTTCCACTCAAAACATTGATTTCTTCTACCGCATGCACTTTTTTATTAGAAGATCTTTTAGTATGCCATTGAGAATAATTAACCATAATATTATCTAGGAGTTTAGTAGCATCTCCTAAAGTGATTTCCATAAAAGTGCCTCCCGCAGCCGAATCTAAAAGATTTCTAGAAGCAAAATTCAATCCGGCATAAATTTTTTGTATAATCATCCACAAATTCAAACCATGAGTAGGGCAATTATGTATCATTAATTTCATTCTCTCCCAAGCTTGTGCAACATGTTCATGATCAAGTTGTTTAAAGTTCATAATATCGTTTCTAAGAGAGATGATCTTAGCGGGAGGAAAATACTTAGAGATAAAAGCATCTTTGCACTTGTTCCATGAATCAATACTATTTTTAGGCAAAGACGAAAACCAAGTTTTAGCACGATCTCTAAGTGAAAAAGGAAATAGCTTCAATTTAACGATATCATTATCGACATCTTTTTTCTTTTGCATATCACATAAATCAATGAAGCTATTCAGATGAGTAGCGGCATCTTCACTAGGAAGGCCGGTGCATTGATCTTTCATAACAAGATTCAACAAAGCAGCATTGATTTCACAAGATTCAGTATTAGCAAGAGGAGCAATCGGAGTGCTAAGGAAATCATTATTATTGGTATTGGTGAAGTCACACAATTTGGTAGTATCTTGAGCTATCGCGACAAATAAGCAATCCAAGACACGAGCAAACAAAAAGCAAGTGGGCAAAAGAGGCAAATAGAGAGGGAGGATAGAGAGAGAGAGGGAGAATAAAATGGCAAGGGTGAAGTGGGGGAGAGGAAAACGAGAGGCAAATGGAAAATAATGTAATGCGAGAGATAGGGATTGTGATGGGTACTTGGTATGTTGACTTTTTGCGTAGACTCCCCGGCAACGGCGCCAGAAATCCTTCTTGCTACGTCTTGAGCTTGCGTTGGTTTTCCCCGAAGAGGAAGGGATGATGCAGCAGAGTAGCGTAATTATTTCCCTCAGTTTTTGAGAACCAAGGTATCAGTCCAGTAGGAGGCCACGCTCAAGTCCCTCGTACCTGCACAAAATGATGCTACTCGCAACCAACGCGATTAGGGGTTGTCAATCCCTTCACGGTCACTTACGAGAGTGAGATCTGATAGATATAATTTTTTTGGTATTTTTGGTATAAAGATGCAAAGTAAAAAGTAAAGGCAAAGTAAAAAAGCAAAGCAAGATTAAAGTGATGGAGATTGATATAATGAGAATAGACCCGGGGGCCATAGGTTTCACTAGTGGCTTCTCTCAAGAGCATAAGTATTCTACGGTGGGTGAACAAATTACTGTTGAGCAATTGACAAAATTGAGCATAGTTATGAGAATATCTAGGCATGATCATGTATATAGGCATCATGTCCGTGACAAGTAGACCGAAACAATTCTGCATCTACTACTATTACTCCACTCATCGACCGCTATCCAGCATGCATCTAGAGTATTAAGTTAATACACGAGTAACGCCTTAAGCAAGATGACATGATGTAGAGAGATAAATTCATGCAATATGAAATAAACCCCATCTTGTTATCCTCGATGGCAACGATGCAATACGTGCCTTGCTGCCCCTTCTGTCACTGGGAAAGGACACCGCAAGATCGAACCCAAAGCTAAGCACTTCTCCCATGGCAAGAACTACCAATCTAGTTGGTCAAACCAAAAGGATAATTCGAAGAGACTTGCAAAGATAACCAATCATACATAAAACAATTCAGAGAAGATTCAAATATTAATCATATATAGACTTGATCATAAATCCACAATTCATCGGTCTCAACAAACACACCGCAAAAAGATGATTACATCGAATATATCTCCACAAGAGAGGGGGAGAACTTTGTATTGAGATTCAAAGAGAGAGAAGAAGCCATCTAGCTACTAACTATGGACCTGAAGGTCTGATGTAAACTACTCACACTTCATCGGAGGGGCTAGGATGATGTAGAAGCCCTCCGTGATGACGGCCCTCTTCCGGCAGAGCTCCGGAATAGGCCCCAAGATGGGATCTCATGGATACAGAAAGTTGCGGCGGTGGAATTTGGTTTTTGGCTCCTGTTATGATCGTTTGCGGGTAATGTAGGTATATATAGGAGGAAGGAGTACGTCAGTGGAGCACTGAGGGGCCCACGAGGCAGGGCACCCCCCTAGGGCGCCCCCCACCCTCGTGACCTCCTCTTTGACTCCTTGGAGTAGGGTCCAAGTCTCCTGGATCACGTTCGGTGAGACGTTCTCGAAGATTTTATTCCGTTTGGACTCCGTTTGATATTCTGTTTCTCCGAAACACTGAAATAGGCAAAAAACAGCAATTCTGGGCTGGGCCTCTGGTTAATAGGTTAGTCCCAAAAATAATATAAAAGTGGAAAATAAAGCCCAATATAGTCCAAAACAGTAGATAATATAGCATGGAGCAATCAAAAATTATAGATACGTTGGAGACGTATCAGAGTGCCATATGTAGGGTACACAATAAATGATAAAAAAACTATGAAAGAAAGGGAATCAACAATAAAAAGGAAGTGAAGATGGTAAACTAAAACAAAAAATTGTAAAATATACTTAAAACAAAATTGGAAAATGAAAAACCCAATATATGCATTGCTTGACGTCAAACCAGTAGTCGTTTTGCTTGTGTATGTTTATGAAAAGCAAGACCAAAAGTGAACCAACACCCTCAATTATTGCAAAAACTCCATCCGGTTACAAAGCAGCCTAGACTAATTCTGCAAATTGCTGCATTTGACTAGAAATCCATTTATTTCTCCTTTCAGCTCAATATAAGGAAATTAGACGTTTTATCATGTTAGAAATGTATGTTTAAGATAGAATCATTGAGCAAAATAGTTAAAACTGGATTAAAAAACAATTTATATCTACCATAACAGTGGAGGGGGGCGGGGAGGAAGAGTCATCAACTACAATGCTTCCACATCGATCAATGGTGGCGCTGGTACTCTCGTCAATAAGTCATGGTATGGAGCTTATATCATCGACGTGGTAGGTTGGATCTCCTCGCCTGCCCCTCACCTTTTGTTCTCCGTGCTGAAGGTATGTGCTTTAGATTTTTGTCACTAGTATCTCTAGCAACGTCAAGCGACTTCCCGACTGTAGTTATCAGGACTACCTGGCTCCGGTGATGTAGACTTGGTGTTGGTATGCTTCACAATGCTACCGTTAGAATTTAACCTCCTATGATTTTATCAGTTAGCAATCTGGCCTAACAATTGGCAAAGTTAATACTCGTACGTTCTAATCTTTTTTCCTTCACTAGAAAAAAATACAGTTGTGAAGCCCGTTATCATTGATGCCTTTCCTATAATCTAGTTTAATAACTTGTACACAATATTAAGACTGAGTTTAAAACTACGAAGCAAAAGCCATTTATGAACATGGCTGAAACATTAGCATATGAGTGCATGAGTATGCATGCAGTCCCATATAATAGCTAGACAATGCATCATGCACTTAAAAAACCTATGTTCATTTTGCAGCCTCTATGTTTGTGAATATCACGTAGAAATCTTGAAATTATTTGAACATGAGAGATAGATAGATATGGAAGATAAGTGTGTCAAATTTATTGACTTCATGGGTTATTAATTTGTATCTCTATATATACATATAAAAAAGATATGTAGATATGTACACAGTTGATTGGCCTATGTATTGAATCTTTTTACCATGAAGTGCCATTAAATGACCTAAGCCAAGAAATCTGCCTATAGATGGAATTTCGTACGTTGGATGTGGGAAGAATGATCACCAAAATTAAGAGAAAGGATATGCTTACCTTCGCTGGTAATGTGTGTGGATCATATATGTAGCCAAGTTATCAAGGGGAGATATTAATCAATTATTTGGAAATATGTATGCAATAAAACTCCATTGATGCATGTGTCACTAGCCAAATCCGAATGGAGATCCTGTGTGCTTTGCATATTTGAGAGCGGCAGAAACCATGGTTTGAGTCTTGCATTCTAAGATGAGAACAAATGTCATGCATGCGCACAAGATACGAGTTCTATCTATCTACACCGAAATTGATCAATACTCAATAGGCCTGCTTGTGTTGTTTCTAGCAATCTTCTTGCGTATATTTGGAGGCCCCTGGCAATTATTTGCATTGGCAGAATAATAAAAGATTTTTTTTCAAAGAAAGCCACAATGTCAAGGTCAACTTTAAATAGTTTGGCATGTTCCTGAGAGGGTCATAAGAATTAATTGTCTTAACTATTGTTCAATCTACTTCAGTATGGACCGGCAAACTATCAATGTGCCAAATTAATTAGCAAAAGTAGGACTGCACACAAGAGGGCTATAAATACACTTTCTTACTCCCCAGTCTCCATCCCCAAGCTACAACCCATCTTCATAGTTCATACTCCTCATAATTCCGTAGCGTTCAACTACCCACTTTCTCATGGATCCAATAGTCAACCAGGGGTGGACCTCATCCGAGGCAGAGGAGGCATGCTCACTCATTGCTAGGCTCAACACCAACAAAATCATGTACGACGATAACGATGACAAGAACAAGAAGCATAACTACATCGTGAATTCTCTCCATGCATTGTTTCCTTCAAATACCATGAAACAGGTAACAGATCTTTATATTAATCTCGCCGTGGAAATGCATATGATCCAACGGAGGGAGGGAACCCATGTTACTAGTGGTAGCCCGCAAAACATTTTCACCTTTTGTGACCCTGTCAATGGTAACTATGAGCTACCGAAGGAGGAGAATGGTGCTAGCAGCACACACGGTATCTACACCATGGGCGACCATGCGAATGAAAACTTCAGTGTACGAGACGAGGCAACAATCATGGACAATAATGGATTGTCCTTTGGTTGTGCAATGGAGGATACGGGGATCACGGTGACGGGTGAGGCACCGCTGATGGCAGACACCAACAAGATGGAGGTGTTGGAGAACAATATTTCCATAGATCAACCAGTTGTTGCCCCACATCAATGGGGTTTTTGGATCGACGAGGAACACATGTTCGTCCATGGTTGTATACCCTCCATTGTCATGTAGTTTTAATTTTTGTTTGTTTTCAGTGAACGTATACTAATTAAGAATGTTGTGCATATTTATTATGTGAGATCAGTAGCTTATGTTTGTGATGATATTGTACTTTACTAAATGTACACTGGACACTGTCAATTTCCATTTACAGCATGGGCAGCCTTGTTAATGAAAACTTTGAGGTACAAGAGGACGAGGATACGACCATGATTGATAATGGATTTTCATTTCGTTGCGCATTGGAGGATACAAGAATCAGGAAGATGGAGGAGGCTCCGATGATGGTAGACAAGAACAAGGTGGTGGTCTTGGAGAACAATACTTCCACTGATCGACCAGTTGTTGCCGCACATCAACGAAAGTATTGGACCAAAGAGGAACACAAGTTAGTCGATACCTATATTCTTCCTTGTCATGTAGTTTTAGTTGTTCTTTATCTAAAATCGACACATGATAATTAAGCTCTGTGAATTAATTTTATGAGGCAGGTGTGTTAAATTGATATTGCACTTTACTAAATGTATATCTGGACGTTTACAATATACATTTTTGATAAATAATAATACATGCAAATTAGATATTGATGAACTTTCTTTCTGGCTTAAAAAAATATGTGATTGGACCTTGTTTAAAAAAATAAAAAGGCAGTAAATTAGGCCATTGAATTCCAATATGGTACGTCTTGTCACAATCAAACAGATCAATAACCTGTAATGATGGTCGTTTCACTATAGAAAATAGAGGTATGGTAATTTTGAATTTGTAATATGTTTTGGTTGTCAATATGTTACAAAATATTCGTTCACTAATGGATTTCTGATATACATATATTCTATCCAGTACCCGTAAACAAAAGTAAGCATGTGTTGTTGTAGTGGTTCGAACCTGTCAAATTGGAACTTTGCTTCTGTTGGATATTTTCAAAATAAATAAAGCTATTGTATTTTGGAATATATTTGTGTCTCATGTAAATAGGATAAAGAGTGAGAAAGAAAATATGCTTTGCCTAATTATCTTGGGCTAATTAAGGGTATGGCCGTGGGTGCATTATTTAATGCATTAAAGTGCATGCAAGCAAGCACACACTTGCACGTCTCAGCAATGAACTGATGTCCCGGTCGGCCACTAGCATGCATGTATGTGAATCGGTGGCGGTTGGATGCCGAAGAGACGTCTGTTGGCTGAAGCGACATCTGTTGCTTTATACTGATGGCCGCACGTTCCGAATAGGTGCCTAATCGAACGAGCGTCTTTCTGGGCAGGTGTCTCCTCCAAGCAACCCTTGGGCAAGTATAAATACTGGAGGATGCTTTTAGTTCATTTGCACAAGAAAGAAGTGAAAAACGGAAGCATGGCATACCACCAAACATCCAGTGCTCTCTCTCGCTAGATCTCTAGTGTACAGTGCTTGCTGCAGGGCATTGTATTCTAGTAACATTGATAGTCCTGTATTGTCACAAGAGTGTTCAAGGTCGTTGTCAAGAGTGCACTTGCCGGCGACGGGCTTCATTGTATCCTACGAGGCTATTGTTGGTAACCCAGTGCACACCTTCTGGTGGGGACAAATAAGCCTTAAGGAAAGCGACACCGTCACGCGCCTTGAAGCCGCTTCATCATCTTCGAAACATCTCCGTCAACAAATTTTTCTAACAGCTTCAATCTATATTAGTTGCTTCAATAAAACAACTGCACAGTTTATCTTTCAATAAAAAATTTAACCTAACAATTCTTTTGAACATTGTGTCCACAGGTCATTTCTTTATGGGCTGGAAGTCTATGGCCGTGGCGACTGGAAAAACATATCCAAGCACTTCGTCACCACTAAGACCCCTGTCCAAGTTTCAAGCCATGCACAAAAGTTTTTGAAGAGAATACAGAAAAAGGGATCGTCAGGGACAAAGCGTTACAGCATCAATGATGTCAGGCTCCATGACAATGAGCTATTGGCAGCAAATAATAGTTCTGCCCCTCGGCAAACCCTTTCTTTCACCGGCCTCAATAATGACCCAAGCTTTAGGTTGCAGGCTCCGACGAGCTCGT
This sequence comes from Triticum dicoccoides, assembly GCF_002162155.2. Classification (NCBI taxonomy): domain Eukaryota; kingdom Viridiplantae; phylum Streptophyta; class Magnoliopsida; order Poales; family Poaceae; genus Triticum; species Triticum dicoccoides. The sequence goes on along the minus strand of NC_041392.1, from coordinate 93,035,036 downwards.
TCGCAGTCATGAACAACCTAACTCAGTGCTCCCCTTCCATATATAATCAACAAGTGGGTCAGCAGCCAATGCGGTGTGAGCAGCAGATGATGAGTTCTGTTGCAGCTGTAATGGACGGGGTTGGAAACTATGTGCCAGCTGATGGCCAGCAAGGGTCAGCTTATTTTTATCTTGGCAATGTATGAACAAGATGTAGTAGATCGTAGGCTTCGGCCATGTTTGGATGCTAGCCAGGCATGTGTCCCATGAATAAACGGACTGTCCTCCGAAAGATGGCAACAAGACATTATGGCCGGCATGTGTGTTTAATAAGTGAATAAATAGTTCTGTTTCTATATATAAAAAAAAATTCACCTTCGATAGTATCATCATCTTAATAGTGTTTGTCATGCTAAAGAAGGTGTTTAGCATCTCCCTTATTTTGTATGACTATATATTGTTGTTGTATTACCATACGAACAACGCGTACATGATGTCTCAATATGTGACTGTTCTATCATAATTTGCCTACATTAGGAGATTGCAATCTCCCGATGAAAAAGCACAGGAATCTTAGCAAAAAGTTAAATATTGGTTGATTAAATCAAATAAGATTCAGTTGCTGAATTACTTGAAAATCAGACCTTCTACACGATAGTCAGATCCTACTATACTAACACTAGTTTATCTAAAGCATGCATGATGGCTCTTCCCGTTATTCGTCCAAGAGCCCCTAGTAATTAATATTGTGTGGCGTTGCTACATTGCGGCAATGTAATGCCTATATATAAATATGATGATGGAGTTGATATAAATTAAAATTAAGGATTTCATATTTCACCGTCACTATAGTTCACAGTTTGTCACTAGGGAGTCAAACAAAGAAACCAATCAGTTATAAAAACCTTACCCTCACCATCATTTTAAATCCCAACACTCTCCATATTATTAAATTTGTGTCTCTGAGAATGGAGGATGAAGAGATCAGGGGCATGATTGGCATTTATTGAGGTATTTTCATGTTACGTTCTTCTTGCTCTAGAGTCATAGGTTGGGACGTAGGCTTGGAAGATCATAAAGAAACATTGGATAGTGTTTTTTTTCCTTCTTTTGGCTACAGGAGTTGATCCAGTCCCCCTGAAGTTCATTTGCGCCATTGTAGATTGGACCCTTGGCTCATATCTCTCGTATTTTTTCCCATTAACATGAGGATTTATGGGGAGTCTGTAATCATATTGGAAGGACATATTGGAAGTACGGACTAGCTGAGAAGAATGAGTAGGAGGCTGAGATGGCGAAGTGGGAGATGCCGCTAGTCCAAGATAATGAGGTGGAGGTGCTATTGAAGCGATTCGTTCATCAATCAACAATTCCACAAAAACGGGTGCTTCAGGCCAAGGGAAAAAGACACACTCAATCATTTGTTACATCCTTGTCGTTTTTCCCAATTAGGTCTTTTTATTTTGTCTTTGCACTGTTTTTATGCGCGAATGTTGCTTCTGTCATGTATAGTGCTTTAGCAAGTGTTCCGATATGAATTAATAGATACAGATTTACAGATTTAGTTTTTTCTTTTCTTGCTGAATTATAGACTTATTGTTGTCTACCGTTATCTTTTTTTTAGAAACGGAGGATGACCCCCGACCTCTGCTTCTGGGCGATGCATACGGCCACTTTATTAATTATTCTCACAAGACTTTACAAAGTCATACAACAGTAAGACTAAAGCCACCATCTAAGCAACAAATGTCGCTATACCTATCCAGTTGATGAAGGGGCGTAGATAGCCTGGGCCTAATACCAAACAGACATCGCAGTCAAGCCTAACATCTAAGACCTGAGACCCCAACCTAGCCACTTGACGGGTCTGGGGCACTCACTGGTCCGGCGTGCTCTCAGAGGCCGCCGCCGCCAATTGCCACCGCTCCATCTTCAGAACTGTACTGATGCATCAACCTTGCTCGGTCTAGCTATCATCGACGCCACCACGGCGCCCAACGGCACCTCCTCCCTGTGCGCAAACAGCTGAGCGCGTCGCGGTCGCCACTGATACACCTCAGCTCCATGCTGCCAAGTACCACCAGCCGACACAGCTTGAAGTCCTTGGAAGATCTGTCGTACGTAGCACCTGCCGACCAGGCATGACAAAGCGTAGCACCTGTCGGTCATGCATGACTTGACATCTCCACCGAAGCTCCGTGCAAGACAAAGCCGCTCCACCTCCTGCCATTGACTTCCAGCGCTGTTCCACAAACGATGCTCCCAAGAGAGAAATGACACCGCAATGCCGCCATCGTCCGATCTGGAACACTAGATCCTAGGGTTTCCCCCGGAGCAGCATGAGTGGGTCGACAGTAGTTACACGATGATGCCTTCATCAAGGTAACGACGTAGACCGCCGCCATCGCCTACCGTCGGCTCGGTTTTCACCAGCAACCATGTCTCCCCAACTCGCAGCCAGGACTAGATGATGGATCTTAAGATCCGATCACCAAGCTTATGGCCGGCCACCACCGACGAAGAAGATGACCACCACCACTAGCTACACCAGCCGGAACAGATCTGCCATGGGTGCCGCCAAGCAGTCCACCAGGCCCTCTACGCCGCCGCCGATCTAAAGCCAGATGACATGCCGCCGAAGACCGCATCGCGCCGCCGCCCGTGGCCCGAGGCAGGGCCGACCGCCGCCGCCATCGAACCAACACCGTCGCTTCTAGATCGGCCGCACCTCCAGACATGTTGGGGCCCCGCCACCCCTGAGACGCGGGAGGGCGGAAGAGCCCCCGCCACCGTCGTTGGCCTCCGGGCACAAGCCGGCGACGTCCTCCGGCAGCGGTGGGAGGAGGGGAGGAAGATGGGCTAGGCCCGGCGGCGGCTAGGGTTGGGGAGCCCCCGAGTCGCTTGAGCGGGGGTCGAGCGGGGGTCGAGTCTATGTCTACCATTATCTACTAATTTCAGTTACTTGATTTAAAAAGTGCCTCCTAGAGAGGTTGAGTGATGGGAGCTACTCAATCTTGATTAATGCATTGCTTTGGTCTCATCATTGTGATGTTTGTCGTTAATGGGTGGAATCTCAACTCACCTGCCCTGGTCTATGTCGGCGGGAAGTTGAAATTCCCTATACTGCATCATGCAGGCCCCCTTCAGAGTTGCCCAAACCCTTAATGTTACCTCTAAAAGGGGAAAACTTGCATGCTAAAGAGAACATCTATATTCAAGGCCTCAGGCGAAAGGGAGTTCACCAGTCATACGGGAAAGTGGCCGAGACGTCGACCATTCGGAGATCAAGATCGGGAGGCTCAAGGCGTTCGCACCCAGGAGACCAGGAAAGGAATGCGTCCAACCGACTCAAGACCGGGTATAAATACCCGTGTGCCGAAACCAGAAGGGGGCACCTTCTACTTCGACCGCCAAGATAACAGAAATAAAGCCCTAGCTTAGACCTAGATTAGATCTAATCTTAGACATAATAGAGCCTCTGTTGAAATAATAAAGGCCCTGATCCAGGCATAAAGGGCACACTTCCTTTGAACTAAGACTGATTCAGAGGAGCGCAGGTGAAGAGACTTCACATGTCAAAATGAGCTTGGGAAAACTCATTCTAGACATAATAGTGCCAGATCTCGTGGACAAAAAATGCATCTGTATTTTGTGACGCTGTACGCAGAACATGCATGTAAAGAACTCAACTTGAATATTGACACGCATACTCAATCAAGTGAATCTCAATCAAGCATAGCACAAACGTCCTCAGACAACTGTGTGGAGATCACTAAATTCAGTAGCAGTGGTCGGCCATGTATTAGCTACTCTATAAATTTATTTCTATGTACTCAATTCCACATAAGAAAATTCCAGTTCTGACATAATTTATCTCATGAACTAAAAGAAATTTTTTTTGGAAAAAATAATGTTAAAAGGAAAGGATGCCCACAGGTACTTGGAGGCCGATGACACGGATGCTGTCCATGAGCTCCTGCACCTTGTCAGGACCATTAGCATGCGTTCACATTAGCGGCCTCCAGCTATTTTCCAGTGGGATCTCCATCACCACAGGGCATTTCTTATCCGATATCTCAGTGGGGAGAGCCCAGCTGCACCTACACCGTTAAATATGAGCCATTGTTAATTCAGTGTATGTTCAAGCGCGCAGTCTGAACTTAAACATCAGAAATGGACTTCTGAAATTACAAGTTTGTAACTGAATATTGCACAAGGAAACTATCCTGTCATGTATATTCAACACCATGGTTGATCTCAACAACGCCCAATTGGACACCATTTACATGCGATTCCCGTCCAAATGGATCTCTAATTTTGCCAGCTAAGGTTAATTAGCGAAGAAGTTGGAATTAAATCTTACCGGATTCAACTGAACCGCTATGGTTTCAGAATGGACTATGAAATCGGTAAGAGCGGTAATACTAAGATTTCGGCTCCTCGCAGGTTCGAACCGCATCTTACTATGGTTGAACTGAACTCCAAGATCTCAAACAATTCTACAGAGAACAAGGGGGGACAGGTAAAGGCAGACCTACCATTGGAGGACGAGACCGAGACGGCGAGGCCGCACCGCCCGCTCGCGCTCCTTCCCCGGAGAACAGGGGCGCTGGGGACGGCGGCGCAGCGATGGAGTAGGTAGCCGGCCGTCGGCACGATCTTTCCCAAATCCAAGCTCGAGGTCGACGCCATTCGTGGTCGCGCTGGTACTGCTGCTTCCGTTTTCTTGCGGCCTCTCTTGCTTAACGTGTCTGAGCGGCCTCTCAAGCTTGATATAGCAATATAAACTCATTAGAGCAGAATAATCGAATCTGCAAGGACAGAAAACTCTCTAATCTCATGGCATCGCCAAAAGAACGAGAGAACATTTATTCTCAGAAAACTATGATGATCACTAGACGTTGAAGAAGAACATAGAACTCTTGATGATCCGAGGTCCGCCAACTCTTAGCGCTAAGATGGCAGCCGAAGACGAGGGGGACTAAGTTTCTCATATGGCGGCGGCGGCACGAGAACGGGAGACCGTTTAGAAAGGAATGGTTAGGGAGTGGATTTTCAAGGTCCTTGGCTTAGGATTTGTCCATGGAGTTCAGACCAATGTACTTTGCTTGTGCTACTCTTAATAATATAGTTGTATACTGGATGTGAATGTTGAATTCACTAAAAGCCTAGAATATATATATGTTATGAATAAGATGTAAACAACAACTTGAAAGTTGTGGTTCGTGTTCTTCTTGCTCTCAAGACCCAGGGTTGGGACACACACATGGAGAATATAAACTAAATGGATGAGATGGCCAAAAGAAGAAATTGGTGTATGGAGTTATGGGCGTTTATGGGAACGGGTCTTTTCATAAAGAAACGTTGGATAATGTTTTTCTTTTATTCTTTTTACCATGTGAGTTTGAGCCAATTCCCCTGAAGTTCAACTATGCTATTCTAACTTGAATAGATGGCAAAAATAATTCTTATTTCTCTGATTAACATGAAAGTTTATGGGGATTATTTAATTAGAATATTAATAGAAGGAGAGATGTAAGGACATATTGGAAGTATAGCTATGTAGTTGAGTAGAATGAGTTGGAGGCACAGATGAAGATGCGGGTGTTGCCGCTAGTCCAGATAATGAGTTGGAGATGCCAGGAAGAAGTTTGGTCCTCAATCACCAATGCCAAAAAATGGGCGCTTTGGACCAAGGAAGAAATAAATATTCAATCATTCTTTACATCCTTGGCATTTTCCCCAGCTAGATATTCTTTTCTCCTTGCCCTATTTTTGGATATGCATGGTGCTTCTGTCATGTATAGCGATTACGCAAGTGTTCACATATGTCTTAATAAAGAAATGTTTATATATTTCAATTTTTTCTCTTACTTAACTATAGGGGGGGTGAGTAGGCATTTTAAAACAATTACTGTTTAGGCTTGAACAAATACGGAATAAAACTACCGTTTAATTTATCAAGCACAAAACCTAAATAAAACTTGGCTCAACTATGTGCTCCAACAACTTATGGTTACTATGTGATAGCAAGATATATAACTTGAATCACGAATGCTATCACAAAGTAAGTGCATAAGTAAAGGGCTCGGGTAAGAGATAACTGAGCCAAGCGGAGACTACACTGGTAGAAAAAGAGGCTTCCGTCCAGCCCCATTAGTCGCGAAACTGTAGGAACCGCGACTAATGAAGTCTTTAGTCGCGGTTCGGCAGACGAACCGCGACCAAAGGCCTGGGCCCAGGGCGCTCGGTGGCCAGCTGGTGCACGTGAGGGGCTTTAGTCGCGGTTGGCCAGGCCAACCGCGACTAAAGGTGCGCAAAGGCCTTTAGTCGCGGTTGGCCAGGCCAACCGCGACTAAAGCTCCTCCCCTATATATACCAGTTCAGCACGCTCACTTAGCCATTTGGTGCCACTTCTCTTCACAAGCTTCACAAGGGGGTGTAGGTTTGCTTTTGGTTCCTCTTATGCACACAAGGTGTTTGATGAAATGCCCTAAGAGGGTGAAACAAACATGATATGAAGTGTTGGAGCCACACTTGAGGTTCCTCATTTATTTTTTCCTCCTCGATCGCGGTTAGCAACTTGAACCTTTCATGCATGTGTGTCATTGATAAAATATGCATGTGTGCAGTTATTGTTTAATTTATATTGTTTGTAGCTAGTTAGTTTAACAAATGCATGATGGTTAATTATATATTTTATATTATAATAATGCAGATGAATCGGCAATGGATGTACGGTAACCGACTCTCCGGCGAGTTCACTACGGGTTTGAAAGATTTCCTCGTAGTGGCTAATGCGAACAAGCAGGGGGGTTTTGTTATCTGTCCATGTGTTATCTGTAAGAATCAGAAGGGTTACTCTTCCTCAAGAGATGTTCACATGCATCTGCTTCGGCACGGTTTCATGCCAAGCTATAATTGTTGGACCAAGCATGGAGAAAGAGGGGTTATAATGGAAGAAGATGAAGAAGGGGATGATTTCATCGATGAAAGCTATCTTGCTCATTTCGGTGATACTTTCATGGAGGATGCTGAAGGTGAAGGGGAAGGTGAAGAAGAGGCACGTGATGATCCCGTTGATGATCTTGGTCGGACCATTGCTGATGCACGGAGACACTGCGAAACTGAAAAGGAGAGGGAGAATTTGGATCGCATGTTAGAGGATCACAGAAAGGCGCTGTACCCCGGATGCGATGATGGTCTGAAAAAGCTGGGCTGCACACTGGATTTGCTGAAATGGAAGGCAGAGGCAGGTGTAGCTGACTCGGCATTTGAAAACTTGCTGAAAATGTTGAAGAATATGTTTCCAAAGATTTTGCAGCTGACGCAAGGAACATAAGATTTGCTCTAAGTACGGATGGCATGAATCCTTTTGGCGAGCAGAGCTCCAGCCATAGCACCTGGCCCGTGACTCTATGCATCTACAACCTTCCTCCTTGGTTGTGCATGAAGCGGAAGTTCATTATGATGCCAGTGCTCATCCAAGGTCCGAAGCAACCCGGCAACGACATCGATGTGTACCTAAGGCCATTAGTTGATGAACTTTTACAGCTGTGGGGTGGTGTCCATGTGTGGGATGAGCACAAACAAGAGGAATTTGACCTACGAGCGTTGCTTTTCGTAACCATCAACGATTGGCCTGCTCTTAGTAACCTTTCGGGACTGTCAAATAAGGGATACAATGCATGCACGCACTGCTTACATGAGACTGAAAGTGTACATTTGCCAAATTGTAAGAAGAACGTGTACCTTGGGCATCGTCGATTTCTTCCGAAAATTCATCCAGTAAGAAAGAAGGGCAAGCATTACAACGGCAAGGCAGATCACCAGCCGAAGCCTGCGGAACGCACTGGTGCTGAGGTATTTGATATGGTCAAGGATTTGAAAGTCATCTTTGGAAAGGGTCCTGGCGGACAATCAGTTCCGAAGGGAGCTGACGGGCACGCAGCCATGTGGAAGAAGAAATCTATATTCTGGGAGCTAGAATATTGGAAAGTCCTAGATGTCCGCTCTGCAATCGACGTGATGCACGTTACGAAGAATATTTGCGTGAACCTCCTAAGCTTCTTGGGCGTGTATGGGAAGACAAATGATACAAAGGAAGCACGGCAGGACCAGCAACGTTTGAAAGACCCTGATGACCGGCATCCGGAATGGTTTCAAGGTCGTGCCAGCTACGCTCTGACCAAAGAAGAGAAGGTCATCTTTTTTGAATGCCTGAGCAGTATGAAGGTCCCGTCTGGATTCTCGTCCAATATAAAGGGAATAATAAACATGGCGGAGAATTCCAAAACCTGAAGTCTCACGACTGCCACGTGATTATGACGCAATTGCTTCCGATTGCTTTGAGGGGGCTCCTGCTGGAAAATGTTCGAGTAGCCATTGTGAAGCTATGTGCATTCCTCAATGCAATCTCTCAGAAGGTAATCAATCCAGAAGTTCTACCACGGTTACAGAACGATGTGATCCAATGCCTTGTCAGTTTCGAGTTGGTGTTCCCGCCATCCTTCTTCAATATTATGACGCACCTCCTGGTTCACCTAGTCGAAGAGATTTTCGTTCTCGGTCCTGTATTTCTACACAATATGTTCCCCTTCGAGAGGTTCATGGGAGTATTAAAGAAATATGTTCGTAACCGTGCTAGGCCAGAAGGAAGCATCGCCAAGGGCTATGGAAATGAGGAGGTAATTGAGTTTTGTGTTGACTTTGTTCCTGACCTTAAGCCGATTGGTCTTCCTCGATCGCAGCACGAGGGGAGACTAAGTGGAAAAGGCACGATCGGAAGGAAATCAACGATATGTATGGACGGCCATTCTCTGACTGAAGCACACCACACTGTACTGACCAATTCCAGCTTGGTGGCTCCGTACTTTGAGAAACACAAGAATATTTTACGCTCGGACAACCCGGGGAAGCCTGAATCCTGGATTAGGAAGGCCCACATGGAGACTTTCGGCAGTTGGTTGAGAAATCATTTAATGAATGACAATGATGTTGTAGATCAGCTGTACATGTTGGCCAAGACACCATCTTCGACTATAACGACTTTCCAAGGGTACGAGATAAATGGGAATACATTTTACACGATCGTCCAAGATAAAAAGAGCACCAACCAAAACAGTGGTGTCCGCTTTGATGTAGCAACCGAGAATGGGCAAAAGGTCACATATTATGGTTACATAGAGGAGATATGGGAACTTGACTATGGACCCTCCTTTAAGGTCCCTTTGTTCCGGTGCAAATGGTTCAAGCTAACAGGAGGTGGGGTAAAGGTGGACGAGCAATACGGAATGACAATGGTGGATTTCAACAATCTTGGTTACCTTGACGAACCATTCGTCCTTGCCAAAGATGTCGCTCAGGTTTTTTATTTGAAGGACATGAGTAGCAAACCAAGGAAACGGAAAGATAAGAAAACGATCAGTACATCATGCGATGATCCAAAGCGCCACATTGTTCTTTCAGGGAAAAGAAACATCGTGGGAGTGGAGGACAAGACAGACATGTCAGAAGATTATAATATGTTTGGTGAAATTCCGCCCTTCAAAGTGAACATTGACCCAAGCATTAAGTTAAATGATGAGGATGCTCCATGGATACGGCACAATCGTAAGCAAGCAGGGACACAAGGGAAGAATTGATGTGTAATAATTTATTGTACCAAACTTTGTATTTGGTCGATGAACTGAATGATGTATCAAACCTTTTGTCAAACCTTCAAGGGGTTTTAAAATGAATTAGTTTTATTTTTCTGATTTTAAAAGGAAAAAGGAAGAAGAAGAAAGAAGGAAAAAGGAAGAAAAAAACAGAAGAAAAAAACAGAAGAAAAAAGGAAAAACAGAAGAAAAAAACAAACAGAA
>NC_041392.1:93015838-93025037 GCF_002162155.2 Triticum dicoccoides | reverse complement strand
AAAAAAAGGAAGAAGAAAAAAAGAAAGAAGAAAGAAAGAAGAAAGAATATGTTTTGGAATTCATTAATATTTTTTTGTTTTGATGAATTTTTTTGTGTCTAATAAAATCAATTTTTTGAAATACACGAATAATTTTTAAATTCACGAATATGTCATGAATCAGTGAAAAAATTAAATACGTGAACTATTCTGAAATCCCTAAACATTTTTTGAATACACAATATGTTTTTATTCCTGTTTTTTCCACAAAATCATCAACATTTTTTGAAAACCTTTTTTTTTGCAAAATCACAATGTTTTTGTATCCATGAACATTTTATGATTCATTTTTTTGAATTCACATACATTTTATGATTTCTCAAATATCTTTTTTCATTGCTATATTTTGATATACTGAATTGTTTTAAAGATGAAAAGGATAAAACCAGGAAAAGAAAAAATGAAATGAAATGAAAAAGAAAAGAAAAAAGAGTGTGGCCAGCACCCCCCGCCCTGCACATTTCTTACAAAGCAGGAACTCAAAAGTGATATTCTATTTCCTTACCATTTTGAGTGAGTGTTTCTGTCTTGAGCACATTCTCTTTTGTTTACTCCATGCATGGTATGTGGCCGGCTAATCGATGAGTTATGCATGACGTACTGTGCATGTATCGTGTCCGCAGGTTCCACTGGATTCTGCTAGTAATTAAAGTTAACACCTCAGAATGTCTCGTCCACGACTCTGTGAATATGGATCCAAAGCTTTGGGGCGGCATGAGAAGAATGCTGCAGAAGTAATTATTTTCATTCATTTGCGCTCTATATCGATTGGCCTATTTCGTTCATTTCCTAATATCAAGTAACTAATTAATAACTCTGTTGTTCATTTAATTTTCTTTGCCTCGTAGGGTTTGGAGACGGTTCGTAGATACAAAGGTCGGTGAATTCAAAAAAGAGCTAGAATTCAAAATGTTAAAGGCTAAGAATGCTGGGGATATTCAGCCACCGGAGACCAATCTATGTGGATACTATGTCTGTGAGATGATCCGGAGATACACCTCTGAGCGGGTTCCGAGTGATACCAATGCTCAGAGGAATAACCTCCGGTGGATGCTTAGTCCAGAAGCTCGCTTCCGACCACTTCAAGAGGAACTAGCTGGATGGTTCAGCAGGGAAGTCCTCCATCCTAAAGGAGAACACTATTACGAGGACGTAGAACTTTATATGCATTAAATCATGTATGGAAACTTGTTCAAAACTGTATATGGTCATCCGATGATATTGAATATATATTGTATATTCCTCTTGAATTCTTTTTGGTTCTAATTTCAAATTTATTTGAAATTGTACATTCATATGCATGTATGTAGTACCGTAGAATATATGAAACTCCTTCAAAATTAAAATAAAGCACAAAAGAAATAAAACAATACAAATTAAACAGAAAACAGGTTTAAGGGGGGGGGGGCTAAAACCCTAAACCTGCGGCGGCCTTTAGTCGCGGTTGGCCAGAAGAACCGCGACTAAAGGTCCTCCGCCCCGACGGCCACCTGGCGCCCACGTGGACGGGCCTTTAGTCGCGGTTCTTAAGCAACCGCGACTAAAGGGGGGGGGCCTTTAGTCGCGCCCGTTCGGTCGCGGTTGCGCAACCGCGACTAATGGCAGTTGCGAACCGCGACCAAAGGCCCTTTTTCCACCAGTGTAGGATGTATCCTGAAGTTCACACCCTTGCGGGTGCTAATGTTCGTTAGAGCGTTGTGAAGCCACAATACTCCCAAGCGCCACAATGGCTCACTGTATTCTCCTCATGCCCTCTCACAATGTAAGGTGTCATGACTCCATTAAGAGCATCTCTAGCAGACCCCGTATAATGCCCCGACCCGCAAAATAACCACCAAAATACGGGTCCACGCAAAAAAGCTGTCCGATCAGAACCCGAAAACGCGTCGGACCCGTAAATATTTTTGCGGGGCGCGACAAAATTCCCACTGAAGGAAATATGCCCTAGAGGCAATAATAAAGTTGTTATTTATATTTACTTATATCATGATAAATGTTTATTATTCATGCTACATTTGTATTAACTGGAAACTTAGTATATGTGTGAATACATAGACAAACAGAGTGTCACTAGTTTGCCTCTACTTGACTAGCTCGTTGAATCAATGATTGTTATGTTTCCTAACCATAGACATGAGTTGTCATTTGATTAATGGGTGTTGGGGAACGTAATAATTTCAAAAAAATTCCTACGCACACACAAGATCAAGGTGATGCATAGCAACGAGAGGGGAGAGTGTGATCTACGTACCCTTATAGACCGACAGCGGAAGCGTTAGCACAACGCGGTTGATGTAGTCGTACGTCTTCACGGCCCGACCGATCAAGCACCGAAACTACGTCACCTCCGAGTTTTAGCACACGTTCAGCTGGATGACGATCCCCGGACTACGATCTAGCATAGTGTCGGGGAAGAGTTCCGTCAGCACGACGGTGTGGTGACGATCTTGATGTTCTACCGTCGCAGGGCTTCGCCTAAGCACCGCTACAATATTATCGAGGATTATGGTGGAAGGGGGCACCGCACACGGCTAAGAAAACGATCACGTGGATCAACTTGTGTGTCTAGGGTGCCCCCTACCCCCGTATATAAAGGGGGAGGAGGCCGGCCGGCCCTATTGGCGCGCCAAGAAGGAGTCCTCCTCCTAGTAGGAGTAGGACTCCTACTAGGAGGGGGAAGGAAGTGGGGAGGGAGAAGGAAAGGGGGGCGCCGCCCCCCTCTCCTAGTCCAATTCGGACCAGGGGGGAGGAGGCGTGCGGCCCACCCTGGCTGCCCTTCTCTCTCTCTCCACTAGGGCCCATATGGCCCATTACTTCTCCCGGGGTGGGGGGGGGGGTTGCGGTAACCCTCCGGTACTCCGGTTTTCTCCGAAATCACCCGGAACACTTCCGGTGTCCGAATATAGCCGTCCAATATATCAATCTTTATGTCTCGACCATTTCGAGATTTCTCGTTATGTCCGTGATCACATCCGGGACTCCGAACTAACTTCGATACATCAAAACTCATAAACTCATAATATAACTGTCATCGAAACCTTAAGCGTGCGGACCCTACGGGTTCGAGAACAATGTAGACATGACCGAGACATGTCTCCGGTCAATAACCAATAGCAGAACCTGGATGCTCATATTGGCTCCCACATATTCTACGAAGATCTTTATCGGTCAGACTACATAACAACATACGTTGTTCCCTTTGTCATCGGTATGTTACTTGCCCGAGATTCGATCGTCGGTATCTCAATACCTAGTTCAATCTCGTTACCGGCAAGTCTCTTTACTCGTTTCATAATACATCATCTCGCAACTAACTCATTAGTTGCAATGCTTGCAAGGCTTATGTGATGTGCATTACCGAGAGGGCCCAAAGATACCTCTCCGACAATCGGAGTGACAAATCCTAATCTCGAAATACGCCAACCCAACATTTACCTTTGGAGACACCTGTTGAGCTCCTTTATAATCACCCAGTTACATTGTGACGTTTGGTAGCACACAAAGTGTTACTCCGGCAAATGGGAGTTGCATAATCTCATAGTCATAGGAACATGTATAAGTCATGAAGAAAGCAATAGCAACATACTAAATGATCGGGTGCTAAGCTAATGGAATGGGTCATGTCAATCACATCATTCTCCTAATAATGTGATCCCGTTAATCAAATGACAACACATGTCTATCGTTAGGAAACATAATCATCTTCGATTAACGAGCTAGTCAAGTAGAGGCATACTAGTGACGTTTAGTTTGTCTATGTATTCACACAAGTATTATGTTTCTGGATAATACAATTCTAGCATGAATAATAAACATTTATCATGATATAAGGAAATAAAATAATAACATTATTATTGCCTCTAGGGCATATTTCCTTCAGTCTCCCACTTGCACTAGAGCCAATAATCTAGATTACACAGTAATGATTCTAACACCCATGGAGCTTTGGTGATGATCATGTTTTGCTCGTGGAAGAGGCTTAGTCAATGGGTCTGCTATATTCAGATCCGTATGTATCTTGCAAATCTCTATGTCTCCCACCTGGACTAGATCCCGGATGGAATTGAAGTGTCTCTTGATGTGCTTGGTTCTCTTGTGAAATCTGGATTCCTTTGCCAAGGCAATTGCACCAGTATTGTCACAAAAGATTTTCATTGGACCCGATGCACTAGGTATGACACCTAGATCGGATATGAACTCCTTCATCCAGACTCCTTCGTTTGCTGCTTCTGAAGTAGCTATGTACTCCGCTTCACATGTAGATCCCGCCACAACGCTTTCTTTAGAACTGCACCAACTGACAGCTCCACCGTTTAATGTAAACATGTATCCGGTTTGCGATTTAGAATCATCCGGATCAGTGTCAAAGCTTGCATCAACATAACCATTTACGATGAGATCTTTGTCACCTTCATATATGAGAAACATATCCTTAGTCCTTTTCAGGTATTTCAGGATGTTCTTGACCGCTGTCCAGTGATCCACTCCTGGATTACTTTGGTACCTCCCTGCTAGACTTATAGCAAGACACACATCAGGTCTGGTACACAGCATTGCATACATGATAGAGCCTATGGCTGAAGCATAGGGAACATCTTTCATTTTCTCTCTATCTTCTGCATTGGTCGGGCATTGAGTCTTACTCAATTTCACACCTTGTAACACAGGCAAGAATTCTTTCTTTGCTTGATCCATTTTGAACTTCTTCAAAATTTTGTCAAGGTATGTGCTTTGTGAAAGTCCAATTAAGCGTCTTGATCTATCTCTATAGGTCTTAATGCCCAATATGTAAGAAGCTTCACTGAGGTCTTTCATTGAAAAACTCTTATTCAAGTATCCCTTTATGCTATTCAGAAATTCTATATCATTTCCGATTAGTAATATGTCATCTACATATAATATCAGAAATGCTACAGAGCTCCCACTCACTTTCTTGTAATTACAGGCTTCTCCAAAAGTCTGTACAAAACCAAATGCTTTGATCACACTATCAAAGCGTTTATTCCAACTCTGAGAAGCTTGCACCAGTCCATAAATGGATCGCTGGAGCTTGGACACTTTGTTAGCTCCCTTTGGATTGACAAAACCTTCCAGTTGCATCATATACAACTCTTGTTCCAGAAATCCATTCAGGAATGCAGTTTTGACATCCATCTGCCAAATTTCATAATTATAAAATGCGGCAATTGCTAACATGATTCGGACAGACCTAAGCATCGCTACGGGTGAGAAGGTCTCATCGTAGTCAATCCCTTGAACTTGTCGAAAACCTTTTGCGACAAGTCGAGCTTTGTAGACAGTAATATTACCGTCAGCGTCAGTCTTCTTCTTGAAGATCCATTTATTCTCAATTTCTTGCCGATCATTGGCCAAGTCAACCAAAGTCCATACTTTGTTCTCATACATGGATCCCATTTCAGATTTCATGGCTTCAAGCCATTTTGCGGAATCTGGGCTCACCATCACTTCTTCATAGTCCGTAGGTTCATCATGATCTAGTAGCATGACTTCCAGAATAGGATTACCGTACCACTCTGGTGCGGATCTTACTCTGGTTGATCTACGAGGTTCAGTAGTATCTTGTTCTGAAGATTCATGATCATCATCATTAGCTTCCTCACCAATTGGTGTAGGTGTCACTGAAACTGGTTTCTGTGATGTGTACTAGTTTCCAATAAGGGAGCAGGTACAGTTACCTCGTCAAGTTCTACTTTCCTCCCACTCACTTCTTTCGAGAGAAACTCCTTCTCTAGAAAGTTTCCGAATTTAGCAACAAAAGTCTTGCCTTCGGATCTGTGATAGAAGGTGTATCCAATAGTTTCCTTTGGATATCCTGAAGACACATTTCTCCGATTTGGGTTCGAGCTTATCAGGTTGAAGCTTTTTCACATAAGCATCGCAGCCCCAAACTTTCAGAAACGACAACTTTGGTTTCTTGCCAAACCATAGTTCATAGGGCGTCATCTCAACGGATTTTGATGGTGCCCTATTTAACGTGAATGTGGCCGTCTCTAGAGCATATCCCCAAAACGATAGCGGTAAAGCAGTAAGAGACATCATAGATCGCACCATATCTAGTAAAGTACGATTACGATGTTCGGACACACCATTACGTTGTGGTGTTTCGAGTGGCGTGAGTTGCGAAACTATTCCACATTGTTTCAAATGTACACCAAACTCGTAACTTAAATATTCTCCTCCATGATCAGATCGTAGGAATTTTATTTTCTTGTTACGACGATTTTCAACTTCACTCTGAAATTCTTTGAACTTTTCAAACATTTCAGACTTATGTTTCATTAAGTAGATATACCCATATCTGCTTAAGTCATCTGTGAAGGTGAGAAAATAACGATATCCGCCATGAGCCTCAACATTCATCGGACCACATACATCTGTATGTATGATTTCCAACAAATCTGTTGCTCTCTCCATAGTACCGGAGAATGGTGTTTTTGTCATCTTACCCATAAGGCACGGTTCGCAAGTACCAAGTGATTCATAATCAAGTGGTTCCAAAAGTCCATCAGTATGGAGTTTCTTCATACTCTTTACACCGGTATGACCCAAACGGCAGTGCCACAAATAAGTTGCACTATCATTATCAACTCTGCATCTTTGGGCTTCAACATTATGAATATGTGTATCACTACTATCGAGATTTAAAAGAATAGACCACTCTTTAAGGGTGCATGACCATGAAAGATATTACTCATATAAATAGAACAACCATTATTCTCTGATTTAAATGGATAACCGTTTCGCATCAAACAAGATCCAGATATAATGTTCATGCTTAACGCGGGCACCAAATAACAATTATTTAGGTCTAATACTAATCCCGAAGGTAGATGTAGAGGTAGCGTGCCGACCACGATCACATCGACTTTGGAACCATTTCCCATGCGCATCGTCACCTCGTCCTTAGCCAATCTTCACTTAATCCGTAGTCCCTGTTTCGAGTTGCAAATGTTAGCAACAGAACCAGTATCAAATACCCAAGTGCTACTGCGAGCATTAGTAAGGTACACATCAATAACATGTATATCACATATACCTTTGTTCACCTTGCCATCCTTCTTATCCGCCAAATACTTGGGGCAGTTCCGCTTCCAGTGACCAGTCTGCTTGCAGTAGAAGCACTCAGTTTGAGGCTTAGGTCCAGGTTTGGGTTTCTTCTCTTGAGTAGCAACTTGCTTGCTGTTCTTTTTGAAGTTCCCCTTCTTCTTTCCTTTGCCCTTTTTCTTGAAACTAGTGGTCTTGTTGACCATCAACACTTGATGCTCCTTCTTGATTTCAACCTCCGCAGCTTTCAGCATTGCGAAGAGCTCGGGAATAGTCTTATTCATCCCCTGCATATTATAGTTCATCACGAAGCTCTTGTAGCTTGGTGGTACTGATTGGAGAATTCTGTCAATGACACAATCATCTGGAAGATTAACTCCCAATTGAATCAAGTGATTATTATACCCAGACATTTTGAGTATATGCTCACTGACAGAACTGTTCTCCTCCATCTTGCAGCTATAGAACTTATTGGAGACTTCATATCTCTCAATCCGGGCATTTGCTTGAAATATCAACTTCAACTCCTGGAACATCTCATATGCTCCATGACATTCAAAACATCGTTGAAGTCCCGATTCTAAGCCGTAAAGCATGGCACACTGAACTATCGAGTAGTCATCAGCTTTGCTCTGCCAGATGTTCATAACATCTGGTGTTGCTCCAGCAGCAGGCCTGGCACCCAGCGGTGCTTCCAGGATGTAATTCTTCTGTGCAACAATGAGGATAATCCTCAAGTTACGGACCCAGTCCGTGTAATTGCTACCATCATCTTTCAACTTTGCTTTCTCAAGGAACGCATTAAAATTCAACGGAACAACAGCACGGGCCATCTATCTACAATCAAACATAAACAAGCAAGATACTATCAGGTACTAAGTTCATGATAAATTTAGGTTCAATTAATCATATTACTAAAGAACTCCCACTTAGATAGACATCCCTCTAATACTCTAAGTGATTACGTGATCCAAATCAACTAAACCATGTCCGATCATCACGTGAGATGGAGTAGTTTCATTGGTGAACATCACTATGTTGATCATATCTACTATATGATTCACGCTCGACCTTTCGGTCTCCGTGTTCCGAGGCCATATCTGTATATGCTTGGCTCCGTTTTACGTGGCTGCTACGGGCTTAAGCAAGAACCAATCTTACCTACGCATCAAAACCACAACGATAGTTTGTCAAGTTGGTGCTGTTTTAACCTTCGCAAGGACCGGGCGTAGCCACACTCGGTTCAACTAAAGTTGGAGAAACTGACACTTGCTAGCCACCTTTGTGCAAAGCACGTCGGGAGAACCGGTCTCGCGTAAGAGTACGCGTAATGACGGTCCGGGCCGCTTCGTCCAACAATATCGCCGAACCAAAGTATGACATGCTGGTAAGCAGTATGACTTATATCGCCCACAACTCACTTGTGTTCTATTCGTGCATATAAAATCAACACATAAAACCTAGGCTCGGATGCCACTGTTGGGGAACGTAGTAATTTCAAAAAATTTCCTACGCACACACAAGATCATGGTGATGCATAGCAACGAGAGGGGAGAGTGTGATCTACGTACCCTTGTAGACCGACAACGGAAGCATTAGCACAACACGGTTGATGTAGTCATACGTCTTCACGGCCCGACCGATCAAGCACCGAAACTACGACACCTCCGAGTTTTAGCACACGTTCAGCTCGATGACGATCCTCGGACTCCGATCCAGCAAAGTGTCGGGGAAGAGTTCCGTCAGCACGATGGCGTGGTGACGATCTTCATGTTCTACCGTCGCAGGGCTTCGCCTAAGCACCGCTACAATATTATCGAGGATTATGGTGGAAGGGGGCACCGCACATGGCTAAGAAAACGATCACGTGGATCAACTTCTGTGTCTAGGGGTGCCCCCTGCCCCCGTATATAAAGGAGCAGGGGGAGGAGGCCGGCCGGCCCTATTGGCGCGCCAAGGAGGAGTCCTCCTCCTAGTAGGAGTAGGACTCCTACTAGGAGGGGGAAGGAAGTGGGGAGGGAGAAGGAAAGGGGGGCGCCGCCCCCCTCTCCTAGTCCAATTCGGGCCAGGGGGAGGAGGCGCGCGGCCCACCCTG